>NC_056741.1:1136137512-1136422512 GCF_019279795.1 Protopterus annectens | reverse complement strand
GGAATAGAACTGAATAATGCAGTGATGTCAACTGGCAACATGTAACAGTCCTGAGCTAAATACAAAGTACCTAAACAAAAAAACTAAAAGGTCTAATATTGTCTAGAAAATCCCATGAATTCCTAATGAAAGATGGTGATAATTGCATTACAGGATAAGTACAGAATCCAAAATATATAGAAATGGCATTGGTGATACTTCCAGAAGCAGAGACAATAGGCCTAATAGGGGGATCTACTGAATTTTTATGAATCTTCAGTATACTGAACAGAACACCAACTCTTGGATTTTCATTTATCATAAAGTTGTACACCTTCTATGTGGCACACCTCATCACTAAGGGCTTTTCATCCAGAAAAAAGGAGGTCATTTTCCCACTGTACTCATCCATCATTAGACCCATTATAGAATACAACACCCCATTTGGTATGTACCTCTCAAGACATCTGCAACAACTGGAAATGCCACAGAAACACCTCACTAAAAGAATCACAGACCTTAAGCAGATGCCTTATGCTGACTGCCTTAAAAATCTCCAGCTATACTCTGTCGCATATCGTCTACTCAGAGGCAATCTCTGCTTAACATACAAGGCCATGTCAAACCCAGAGCTGTTGGACATGCTACACTTAAAGAAATCCCAGTCCCTCAGAGCCACATGCTCCAGGGATCTAAACCTTGTCATCACAATAAACAAAACATGCTGGAGGGATAGGTTCCTGACCCAGAGACTCCCCAGACTCTGGAATAGACTGCCCATACATGTCAAGCAGAGCACCTCCTTGGCCCTCTTCAAAAGGAACTTTGATGATTGGATGGGAGAAAGGAAATTCACCCCAGGGATCATGTCAGTCACCCTGCTAGACAGGGGTCCAGGGAAGTAAATAGTGTGGGAAGAAATAGCTAGGGAATTGTTATGGCTAGGCTTGTATAGGCCCTAGGGCTGATAGACTAGTACCAACCTATGAACCTATGAATCTCAAAAGTAATGTCAGCATTTATTAAACAATCATATAACACATACTTGATGTACTTATAACTATGATGAATTTCCCTTATAGACACTTCTTGATATTCTTCAGGGTGATTTAACATATTTTCTATAGTCTCATTATATCGTTCTGTATTCATTACCACAATCCCCCCTCCCTTATCAGCTTTCATAAATCTCAGTTCCTTTTGTTTTTGCAAATCACTAATTGCATCCCTATCTTCTTAAAGTATACTATAATGGAGGGTGAAAGGATGATGGTTTAATCAGTCTTTCCCTCACATCAGTATCTTTCATTAAATAATGTAAGTTCATTTTCCTAGTGAAAAATTTTAGTTCCAAAATGCTTTTTGTCAAATTTGCCTTATGACTAGGTATAAAAGAAAATCCTAATTTTAATACCTTAACATGATGTTCATTGAAACAAAAGTTAGATAAATTGTATATTTTTATATTATTGCTAAAATCAAAATCAACACTCACAGTAGTCACAGTATTAACAAAGTCCATCAATACTTTCTTCTTTTGCTGCTCCAACCTCTGTTCTGCCCTGAGAACTTGCATTGCTCCTTCCTCTGTCTTTTTTTTGATGAATTTTTACCATTAGCTGTTAAAATATCATTGTTTGGTGGCTGAAATGGTAATTCCTTAATTGTGAATCCAAACGCATCGTATTAGGAACGCCACCCCTCCCGCTGCCTGTTTCTTGTACACTTGATGATGTCATCACATTACTGTTCTCTCCATTGGCATTATTGGAGTTTGCATTGTTGAAATTTAAGGTGATACTCACTTCCCCAACTTCACCACCAGTCTCTGTTTAATTTCTGCAATTCAGACCATTTTTGTAGTCCGAAGTATAGGCAGTCTGAGTTCTGTATGCAGCCAGATCTCTTATTATTGTCTTTTGCTTTTTACCCACCAGGCCTTTTTCAAACTGATCTAGCCCCAGGAAGACGTTTTTATGAAAGCAACAATTAAAATCTTATTATGTCAAAGTTCCTGGTTTCCTGGTTTGGTCTCTGCACTACTTGACATTTGTGTATAGCAGCAATACTTACAATTTGTTCCCAAGTCTATAGCCTTGTCCCCAATGTTGTTGGGTTGTCTCCACATGTCCTGTCCTGAGAGGTATTCCCACCTACTGTCTGTGAAGCTCCAGCCCCCACACCTCCATAATGTTCTCCACACAGGCAAGGAAAATGGGCAAGGCACACATGAAGGACTTAAGTATGGCACTATGTTGCTATGGCATTGGCTAATGGAAAGACAACACAGTTGCTCTGGATGTAAGTAGCAAGTGGGAGACACTAATTGGTGCACAGGCCATCACCTGCTCATGAGTATTACCTACAAAAGGCAAGCTGCTGCCAATGCAACATAGGTCTGAACCCATCTACACAAAGACAGGCTGTGACTACACAAACCTAACCATTTGCATTGTTGTGAGGAAACTCTTCAGCACTATAACAGGTATGTCAATCACGTAAGCTTGTAATGGAATGCAGAAGGGGGATGCAATAATGTTAAATAGGACATTACACACTAGACTGCAACAAGACCTGCTGGACTCACATGCTGCTGTCTGGCACCTATGACCATTCCCGCTTGCCCTGTTCGCATTGAAATGGATCACATCTCTGGCTCCTGAGTCACCCAAGCAAATGTCAGCTTATGTATGACTACTACTGGAGTATCACTGTCCAATACTGAGTGTGACACTGCTAGAACAGCTACCTGGGATGTTGTAATTATTCATATATCACCTTTGAATGCTACTCTGATACATATGCTTGTCTTACAAATATAAGAGACTTATATAGGGTATGTGCATAGTACACAACAGGTGCAGAAGTGTGTGTTGAACTATATGTGGTATACTGAGCCCATACCTGACAACTGTCCAGAGTTTTGCAGACTGACCACATGTCTGCCTCATATTTTTAATGGCACATACAGTTGTGTATTGTCTGGCACATCAAAGACTGAAGTCATAACATAATAGCATACATTTGATTGTCAGATGTCATATCCTGCAGAGTAGACCTGTGAATGTGACACTGTCTTTGCTGTCAACTAAGTGTGTTTCAGCTTGATTCATAAAGTGACACAATTTTCTGGCCTTTGCCCACCAGTGATGTGTGCCTTTGTGCAGATGTCTTGCTCTAACAGGAGCTAGGAGTCTTACCATGAAACCCATGTCAGTGCAAGTGTACCTTGTCCTGTAGGATGCTGACATTTGTGCAGTCACTGATACCTACTTTGTAGCTGTGGAGAGCACACCAACCTTGCCAGGTCAATCATCCCATCATACATGTAGAGTCCAAATGGAGGCCTGCAAAGTTACAGGAGGTGGAGTGTTGAACATTATCATACACATACACACCTCCAGGCTGGCCAAACAGTATGATGCATGGGAGACATCCCAAGTGCAGTTAACAGTTGACAAAACAGCTACTCATATCATAGCTAGCTACAAGCCTCCAACCGTGACTATGGACACCCACCACACCAATTGGGACCTGCTGGAATCTGTCAGGATTCAATCATCTACCCTGCTCCTGGGTGACTTCAACTACCCAAACATAGTGTGCATGACCTATGCCACCTGTACATAAATGCACAGAGATTCTCCAGATTTGTCAATGGCAATGCAGTGGATCAGCCGGTCAACACTCATACAACAGGTGGAAATATCATGTACATTATCCTAACCAACATGAGTAGCCACTGTAGCACTCCTACAGTGTCATCCTCCTTAGTAATATCTCAGCACATAGCCATCACTGTTCAGGTCAACATCTCGCCTGCTCACCCCCCCTTTACAATGTCAAACAAAAGTAACTTTACACAAATGACTATAACTCTCCTCAAAGCAGGTAGAAGTACCTTTACAGCCAACATCTCATTAGTTGGAACTAGCAGTAGTGTCCAGGCCCACACCCCAAAACTATGTGGGCACCTACATAGCTGTATAAACTCAGCAGTACCTGAAAGGACAACACCATCTCTCTCAAGATAGGGTAAATGTCCATGGTAGACAGCAGCAATGCACAAATACCATAAAAGGTGGAGATAATTGCTGGACAGGGCCAAAAAGGAGCAGGTGGTTGATTGGAAGCAATGTCACCTTGGTCTGCACAAGCAAATAAGGTCACATGTGAATTACCCTAAGGCTATCTTTGAGTGCAAATTGGACACATCCACCAAGGTCAATCACTAGTTCTTCCACACGTGTCTGTAATCCCAGAGTCAACACACAAATCTGCTGTGTAGTGGTGGTCAATAACACCACATACACCTACGGCATAGATATAGGCAACTGGCTGCAGACAGGTGAAGTGTAAACATCACCACCCTGTCCCTCCATTGGTACACATGTGCATGCATAGCACCTGCCCCCCTCCCTTCATTATCAGAAAGCAGGTCCGTAATGCCCTGTCAAAGGCAACACACAGAAGTCTCCATAAGCCTGATACCATCCCTGGCTGCATCCTACATGAACGCAATTATGGGCTCTCAGATCCATTCTGCACTGTAATCAGCCACAGGCTGAGCACTGGTGTCATCCCATCTGCACAGAGGACAGCCACTGTCATCCATATACACAAAGGCAGAGCAATCCACTGACCCAGCCAACCATATGCACACCAGCCTAACTAGCCTGCTCTACAAGGGCATGGAAGGCAGTATATTCCACTGTTTTACATTCCCCTACTGATGTGAGCATCCCCAAAGAGGATCTCACCCAATTAATGACTGGTGCAAGAAGCATTTCTGCAAACTGAATGCCAGGAGAGGCATCATTCTCTCTGCTGTGATGTATGTCATCCACACTAAGTATGACAGTAATAATGTACTGAGCATGCAATCAAGCATGAGGTGACTTGTGCGCCAAGGTTGGTAGCAACCTGACAGTTTCCCACCATGAGGGCATCATTGTACTGAAGGCTGCCTACATGGCCCACCCCACAATTATGGGTATGTCATCTAGGAACCAGGAGGCTACAACATCCCTGTACTCTACCCTTATCAGATGCAGTACCAAGTACAATGGCTCATTTGGCATGTACCTTGCCAAGCAAATGCAGCAGTTGCAGGGACCACAGAGGTTCCTGACCAGGCAATTCCAGGGTCTACAACATCTATCTTATATAGGTAGGCTGAAAGTGCTGTCCCTGTACTCAGTCTTATACAGCCTGGTCATAGGTGACCTGGGTCTGGCATATAAGGCCATATCCAGACCAGCCTTGATGGCATTTCTGCATATCTGTAAGACAAATTGCACTCTCACATCATGCATGCCTCACCTGGTCTGTGACATGTATAGTACTTGTTGGTGGGATAGTGTAGTGTCCCACACAATACACTCTCTGTAAAATGCACTTCCTCCCTATGTCTAGCAGAGTATGTGTATAGCCCTCTTGAAGAAGAAGATGGATGACTGCATGGGAAATGGATGAGACACCACTGGGATCCTGCGTGTGTCCCACCTGGACAGGGGAAACAGGTGCTGCCTTGGAAGGGGCATGGGCCAAAGTCTGGGCTAGGAGTATGAGGGCATCAGGGCCAATAGCCTGGTATCATCTTATGAGGCTATGCGCCTAGTACTTTACATGTGTCCTGTATGTATTTCAGACTGTCCTGCAATGTTGTCTGAAATGAATCCCTGTGAGTCTGAACTATATATGTACTGCAGTGATAGTGTATAGTCTTGTCCCCTCATCAGTTATCATCACATATTGTTACACCTTGTCATTGTGTGTGGTCTGTATAGCAGTAAGTCAGCTCTTACATTACATGCATATGCATTTGGTGACACTGTATAGTTCACTCCAATAGCCTTGGTCTTGGCCAACCATTCTGCTACTAGGCCCATCACACAATAGGATTTGTCAGCCTTTGTTGTGAGCCTGACAATAACAGTGAAAGAGATGGATTGTGGCAGGAAAAACTACCATAAGATCTGCCCTGAAGGGCCCATGGGTGTCACAGCTCTGCCAGACTGTGCCAGGAGTGTGCGTATATGTGTGTGTGTGTGTGTGTGTGTGTGTGTGTGTGTGTGTGTGTGTGTGTGTGTGTATCTCAGCAAACATAATACTGCAGGGTATTAATTTACATATGTTGTGTTCCTCTCACAGGTGAAAGTAGGGGTTTGTGTACCTCCCCTTCACAACCTGATGTCAGTGTCTTAGCGGACTCCCGAGATGATGGTGGTCTTAGTGAGGCACAGGTGGGGTTGTCAGTGCCTGGATAAGTGCCATAGTTTAGTATCCCACTTTCACCCACCATGTCTCCGCACACAGTCAGTATGCCCACACATGCACAGTCCCCAGCAGCCATGGATAATGGACAGGTTAAGGGTGGCAGCATGGAACAGGCTAGTTTGTTGAATATGGCAAGTGTGAGTGTAGACACCAGCTATAGGCAAAGAGCAGGTGAAGTCAAACACAGGCAGATGGACAAGGGTGCTCAAAAGAGGACTGTTGCCCATCAAGCTCCTGTCGCAAGTGCCACGGCAGGTGTCACCAGACACATATTATGGTCCATCATGGAGGTACAGGTGCATATTGACTGCAACACCAGACAGATGCTCAGGGTCATCCATACAGCACTCCCTGCCATCCATGACAACCTCCACGGCAGTTGTGATGCAATACGTCATCTTGCCAATGTTGTGGATAGACAGTGGGGTGAGACATTGTCACTGCTCGAGCATACAGTGTCTGTGCTTGAGCATGTGGTGGGAGTAGGGCATCGGCCAGGTGGATGTAGGTCAGTGACATGATCAGCTGTGAGCCCACATGACCATGCACATTCCCAGTCCTGTAGTATCAGTACCAACAGCACTACTGAAGGGAGGGTGCTGTTTACACCACACTGGAGCAGGCCATAGGCACATTGTCCTGGCCAGTCCCATTAGGGATGCATGTTCAGCAAACAGCAGTCACCATCAGGGAGTAATACTGCATCTGTCCTTGGGTCTGGCAGCGGCAATGATACTCCTGGCAGAAGCAGCTACCACATCCCTGCCGGGAGATGGTGAACCATGCATCCTGCAATGTACGGTCCACAGCTGTCCAACATAGCCCTGTGTCAGGAATCCACATTACTTGCAGGTATGCAGATGAACACTCATGCATCCCTATCCCAAGCCAGTCACTATCAGACATGCACAGCTCCTCTGCATGGCCCAGTTGAACATCATCCCATCCAGACACACACACACACACACACACACACACACACACACACACACACACACACACACACACACACACACACACTCATGATGTCAGCCATATGGCCCAGCCTAGGCCTCTAGCAATCCAACACCACACCCTGTGCATGTGATAATACGTGTGCCACAACTCTGTTATCCATACCATCGATGCACAGACATGCTCATATGGGTCTGATTCACAGGGTGACTATGGTACAGTGTAGAAATGTCATGCTGTGTAAGGTTCTGTCAGCTGTCAGTAGTTACGAGTACACAGTGATGTGTATGTACCTTGTTAGCCATGATACACTATTGCTGTTAGTACTGCTGACTGACTGTAGAGTCACGTACTGTATTCTGGTTGTGTTCCAGGTGTCTGTGTGTCTGCAGGGTGTGGGCCTGCTGACAGTAGCAATGATGAGTAAGGCAGAGTGGAGACACAGTCACCTTTTCATACCCAAGGTACAGTTGTACGTGTACATGTTTATCAGGTGTGTTTACATGCAACAGTGTGTGAGGGGTAATTGTGGCAGACAGTGTGACCTTGCATACATATCCTTGACAAAACCACCTAGTCTGCATACATGTCACCTGGGTGTTCCATAGGACTGCAGGCTCACATATGCAGAGGAGGTTACTGAGTACTGGCGCTAGGCCCCTCACCAGCTTAGCCATTGCATTCACTGCAACAGATTCAGCTATCAGCACCTATTTCCCCTGCCATTTCTCTCACATCGACTCAACCGTCATGCAGTTGATGAGGGTTTGCCTGGTACTGTGTATAACAGGTTTGTGGTATGTATTCCTGTCACAGGTCAGCCTGTGTTAGTCTAACCTGACAATCACCAGCATGGGTGTCTGCTATCTCATTTGCATGTCTGGCCTCTCGTGCTGGTAGTGCACACAGAGTCATAGTCCTGTACATGGGGCAGCTGTTGAAGGGCTGGGCACAGTCTTACAAACAATAGCACTGGATACATAACACAGATAGCACAGAGGTACTGTAGTGTGGCAGCGTCTGCCACTACTATTGAAGTAGGTGACAATTGCAGGGACTGTTAGGATTGACAATGGTCTGTTCAGAGGCCCTTAACACATTAGATACAGCTCACACACACATGCACACCGCTGCATGGGGACATGCATTGAGACACACATGCGCATGGAGGTGACACTTAGAGTAGATGACATACCCATCTATTAATGTACAATACACAGTGATACAACCATTGAACCACAGTGTCTTGGTGTTAAAAACTGCGTAACTGTGCTTGTATGGTGGATGACATCTGTATGGGCTGAGACTAGGCTGGCAGTGGTGGAGTTCACAGGGTGGAAGAGGCAAAAAATGTGGTATAGCCATCACATACACACACTGAAGACAGCCACAGGGGCTGTGCATACAGAAACACATACACAGTTGCCACTAGACATATTAGTATCCTGACGTATCCACTTGTATGTACTATAGTGCTGCGTATACACACCATGCTCCACATATATTATATGCCTGGGACATAACACACAACCTCTTACAACAGGTAATCTTGCAAATGCCTCCATGGATGGTGGGATAACCCTCCAGACATAGCGATTGGTCTTGACTACTGCTCATACATACCTGCACAAGTGATGGTGTGACAGACTTTGTATCGGCATGATGTGTCACTCAGGTATGATGCCTGATGCTGGCATGTGTGTCAGTATGGTAACTGTGACATGTTTGGCAATGATATCACAGGAATGCTCATTGTCAGGGGACACAAACCACATATAGGTCACAAACATGTAGATATCCCATGTGCATCTGTACAGATGACTTGTGTGGGCTGTATTGTGTTGCACTGTACATGTGAGGCAGATGCCATTAACAGGGTCTTTAAAGTAATGTCATGGGTAGGGGGTCAACAGGCCTTAAAATGGTATAACCTAAACACGCAACAGCCCTAGGGGATAAGCTTCACACACTACTATAGTTGTTGGTATTGAGATTAGACTCCCTACCTATCTATTTCCACTATAGTATTACACAGTTATTGCACATTCCACAGAGCTCAGAGGGCTGACAAGTGTATACAGGTACATCTAGGATGAATGACATCCACAAGCCTTGTAAAGTTGGGCAATGGGATGTGTACTGGGTGGTACATGCCTCAAAATGGTATAACTCACACCCCCAGAGGATATGAGTCTTAACAAAACACACACACACACACACACACACACACACACACACACACACACACACACACACACACACACACACACACACACTTGCCAGAAGTGGGAATAGAAACCTTGCCCATCTAGTTATTTGTAATATACTGTTACATAGTTATTGCATGCACCATGGAGCTTATAGAGCTGGGGCTGTGCAAAGGTAATTTTAAGGAGAATTACTTCAGCAGGGCTCCTAAAGTAGGGCACTGGAAAGTGTTGTGGGTGGGAATGGCCTAAAAGTGTTTCAACTACAAACACACACTCCCTCACTCTCAAACACACACATTTGCGAGGACTGAGATTAGAACCCCTACCTATCTAGTTATTTGTACTATAGTGTTACACAGTTATCACACATGCTACAGAGCTTATAGGGCTGACAAGTGTCCAATGGTACTTCTAAGGTGAATGACAGCAGCAGATCTTGTGAAGTAGGGCAATGGGAAGTGTACTGAGTGGGAACAGTCTCCTAATATATAGACCTACAGACACTCACACACACACACACACACACACACACACACACACACACACACACACACACACACACACACACACACACACACACACACAGGCAGGTCATGTGATATTGTAACCCCCACCTAGGTTGTGAGGTATGGGTGTGGGTATAGAGTGCATTCTACTATACAGACATGTCCATTATATGTGTAGTATATTCCACATAGCACTGTGACTTCCAGGTATGCCAGTGGCAGAGCAGTACAGAGTAATGTGGTGACTCACCGACAGACAGTTGTGTATAGGTTGGTGGTTTGCTATGACATTAGTAGGGTATTGGCCCTGAAGCCCTTATAACCCTTGCAGATGAGACTGTAGCCCATGGTAAGACATGTCAGCACACAGAGCCCCTGTTCAGCAGGGACAGCGGTGTGATCACAGAACAGTCTTCTGTGTTTCCCGTGCACTTATACAGGGAGCACATCACTAGGGTTATTGAGGCACATGGCTTGCTGTTGACATGGAGTGAAGCCCACAGATGGGGGAGTGGGTGGCACACGTATCTGTCACACTAACAAGCTGTACTGATATCACAGCCCAGGTTTATGCTGTGTCTACATGTTGATGAAGTCAGCCTTTGGTTCCAGGTGTGCTACAGTCCCATCAAGGCAGGGTCTGGATTGCTTTGTATGCCAGATAGGGGTCACCTCAGCAGAGTCTGTATGGAATGGGGTAGAGGGACTGTGCTGTTAGCCTATCTGTGTAGGGTAGGGGTTTGGGGATTGGGGTAAGGCCTCAGTGTTTGCAAGACCCTTGTGTGTGGAATCTACATGGTCTGTGGTGTGTAAGTTTGGGGGTTCTCATGAGACTTTGCCTCTGAGGTGCCCACTGTTTGTGTTTTGTTTTGTTGTGGACCTCCACTTACATGGGTGTGTTTTGTGTATTTGCATGTGATGTTTAATGACTCCTTACACTGCATGGCACCTATCTTACTTCACAATCTGTTCTGGTGTGCACATTCTCAATTTGTCTGGCCAGTGGTTCCCCTTTCCCTTATGTGTGTCTCTTTGTCCTTCTGTAGTCCAGTCACAAGCTTTGGCCACAGTGGCTGCTGTTATGTATTTATAATTCTGATGTGGTGGGGTACATGACATTAGATTGCACACAGGGTTGTGGACTTCACACCACTGATTGTACTTATTTAGCAGGTTGTCCATCATTGCAGCATTCCATTTGCTGTGGTCCTTAGATGGTTTGTGTTGTTATATATTATTATGTGGCTATATGTGGCCATGGCTGTCATACCATCACAGACTGACATCTGCACAGGCCAAAATATGACAGTCAGACAAAGGCGCACACATGTGGACAGGGTGTTAATCATGTTCTGCCAAACATAGACAGTTGGCAGACCGGTTTGGTAATTTCTTGTTTGCTCTTATGGTTTTGATGTCTGCTTCCCCACTGTCTGCCATTGCTGTTTTGACATGACCATTTCTTGTTTGGCAAATAGTGGACAAGTAAATGCAATGTTAGGACAAGCAGAAAAGCTATATAAGGCATACTTGTACTCCTTCTGTGACAACTTGTGTCATTCCAGGGGTATGGCTGTTGGCCCCTGACATGTTGTCATTGCTGACACAGAAAGGTGGCAGCCTTTTATACACTGGCAGTATACTGAACTTCAGGTACCTCAACTTCTGAGAGCCAGACATCTGGACAATGCCATAGGTGATTGGGGATGGAGGCCTGAATGTATGGACCATTTTTAAGTATTGGCCTTACAAACCTAGAATAGTGATTCCATAACAGATTTTGCATTAACATGCATGTTTTTATGGGTATGCAGTCTGGCACTAAAATCTGTCATTATTTTCTGACCATAGTCTTGTGTGATTTGCCAATGAATTGCCACACAACCACTATTTCATGTTATACAGACCACTATTATGATGCAAACCTCTGGACATTCTGCAATAGGTCTGTACAGTTGAGAGGTATGGTAGGCACTGTGTAGGTTACTCCAAGCTGTGTACTGTGCATATGTGTGCCCCCCTGTCCATGACCTGTATAGCTTTCCTGCATTAACAGATATTGACATCTGGACAATGAGTACATCTCCTACTGTAGGTGTAACTGACATGCATAATAGTTGGCACTGCAGTTCTCTGAACATGTCCCTGTAAAGACAGCACTGTACCTAGGCCACTACAACATAACAGCCGGGAGTAAGTGCTGGCCAAATCCTGACAGTATTAACCGCACATACACATAGCTCATTGACCCCTGCATATTGGGGACATGCATCAAGTTATCATGTTGATCGGTACAGTTCTGGCAATGTGTGCTCTGCTGCTATTACCCTGCAAACATACATGTTACTGGATTTCTGTGGGGATATGGGGGCACACCTGCCAACTCTATACATTTGCACAGATTGTGCTGATATATGCTTTACATTTTGGTTCCATTTAGCATACTATTGTGCCCTGTCTTGGGGACTAGAGGTATATCACTAAAGACCACAAATCAGATTGTAATGGCATACATTTGAGTTTCAGACTTCCTACCCTTCAGAGCCTTACTGTAACTGCAAGACCTGCTATGCTATCACTGTGTAAGTCTGTAAGGGGGGTATTTCATCATTGTTGCCATTTGTGGGTCTTTGCCAGACATTTCTTTATGGTTTTCTGTAGCTGACTTGCTGGGTGAGGCTGAAGTGTGAGTATGGGACCCCCACAATGACATCCATGTCTGTGACCTATGACCACCCAGTTAGTTGGCCTCCCACATATACTGCAGTGGGATTTGTCACCTTGGGTACCACTGCATAGTATGGGGAGGCCTGTATTGGGCAAACATTTCCTGGTGTCCCACATAGCTGTCAGTTGTCTGCTGCTATCTCAGTATTCCATCCCATTCTCTTGCATGTAGCAATACCATAGATATACTACCAGAACATCCTACTACATTCATTTATTGTTAAGAAGACTGACTTACCTTGTGTGTGTTGCAGTTGTGTGGATGGTGCTTGAGGGCTGTCTATGTCAGATGCAAGCAGTACACTGCCTATACATGGTACATTACAGGTAGTGTGATGTGTGTGTCATCCATTTTACTGTGCGTGTGAGTCAGAAAGAGGTGCCAGTCCCTGGGTGCCTATGGTGTCAGTGTGTGTGCTATGTGTTGCCTCTTTGCCAAGGCTAGGTTATACTGGGCACACTTTTGTCTGCCTACAGGAGCTGGCTCAGGGGGTTCCTCTTCTGAGTCCCTCTGTGCCTGTGGGGACCTTGACGATGGTGGGTGGCTGTGTGCCCCTTCCCCATGCTGTTCCTGCTGCAGCTGTTTCCACAGGATCATATTGTGTAGCATGGCAGATACTTTGAACATGTGTGCACATGTGGCTGGACAGTACTGCAAGGATCCACCACATATGTCAAGGCAGTGGAACCATCCCGAACACACACTCTATAATGATCCTGGTTTGTGCATGTGCCTCATTATGGCATTCTTGAGTGGGTGTGTGTTCAATTCTGATGGTTGTCATCATCCATGGCTCAAGTTCATAGCCAGCATTCCTCGCCAGATGGCCATACTGGATGTCTCCCCTGGCAAATCTCTGATACAGCTGTGAGGAATGCCAGATGTGGGAGTCGTGATAGCTTCCAGGGCTGCCAGCACACACATTCATGATAATGCCCTGGGCATTGCACATGACCTGGCAGCTGATGTAGTGGAAACCCTTGCACTTTATGTAGACCCTACCCTGCTCACCGGGTAGTGCTTTGATGTGGATGTGTGTGCAGTGTATGGCACCCAGCACCTCCGGGTAGCCTGCTACATGGTGGAAGAGGCGCATATTGCTGGTCCACTCCTCACAGGAGCTGAGGAAGTAATTGTGCTCACTGGCATGTAGTAGCATGGCATCCAGGAGCTGGTAGAGTACCGTGGACGCAGTTGCCTGTGAGACCCCCCCCCATGATGTCCCCATTAGGTCTTTGGAAAGTACCTGCAACTAGTATTCTTAAGGTTACACATACCTTGGTATCTACTGGGATGGGTTGCCCTCTGTTGGCTCTGGGTCTGAGGTGAGGCCGACACAGCTTGATGAGTTGCCGAAGTATGTCCCTGTCCACCCTGTAGCACTCTACTATCTCCAGATCATTTAGCCCCTAGTAGGTTATCCTGGGTATGAGCATTCTTCTCCTCCTCCTCAGTCTGGGGCAGTTGTCAGCATTATCCTCCTCACCACTGTTAACCTCTAGCACATACTGATGTATCAACGCAAGAGCAGCCCCCAACATTTTGTTGGTTAAAATTCCCCCGAGTGTGTACACCAATGGTGCAGAGTTTGTGGGAAAAAACATACTGAAAGGTGTTTGGACAGTTTATACTGTTGTGCTGCAGATGCTGCCTGTATAATTGGCTGGCTATAATGCATTCCACCTGCTTGCTATTTTATGTGTACTTGATTGCTTTTATTCTGCTATTTCCCTTTTTTCTTTTCCCTTCCCATTTCCTCCCCTTTTACCCCCTGAGATGAGCCGAAGAAACCCGGTGCCCAAATGTAAACCGTCCTGCTATTTCTGGGGGTTTTTTGTATTATTTTAGACAATGTGCATGCCTAGCAAACCCGTTTAGCTAAAGTAAACACTTTGCAGTAGAAATGGCCCTCCCCTGGACATGAACACACTCTTCATTTCATGGAATAAGGCAATGCAGCCTTGGACACACCCACTTGCTTAGCTGTGCTTAGCTAAACTCAAATGGGAGCTTTGGAGCTCCAATGTGCTTATACCAAGCATGACACACCCCCTTTTCATGTCAGCTGCTTCTCCTGCTTACACTGCGGAATTATAGCTCCTACATAGTTGGTGCAACTAAAGAATGGTCTCCCATTTAGTGATTCAATAAAATTTGCCCATTTGCATACCCCACTGCCTTAGTCCCTTGTTACACCTGTACACCACAAACTTCCTCCTTAGAAACCAGTGTTACCTGTAATTGTTTTGATTCTGCATGCCATAGACTATAATGGCAAAATGCATATTTCACTTAAAATTGTCTTTTCACATTTTTTTTTTCATTTTTGGCATGATCCCGTTTGCGCGCTGCTGCTCTATGCTTAAACGGCTGAAATCAACCAAAAAAAAACTTTTATTTTTATAGTTTTGCAACTCTTTTCCATGCCAATGGCCATATTTCTGGCCATTGGCATGCCTAATGATTATAATACATGCTTTACTTTGAGCTGTCATGCCCCCATTTTGATTTTTTCAGAAATGTATCTGGCTAGTAGCCAAGTACATTTCTGCAGCGGACACTATTCTGGCATGGATGCCTACCTGCTTACTGAACCGCTAATTTACCTCATTTGCATGGTTTTCACAATCAAATGAGGTAATTAGCATTATTCAGTGGTGTCCATGCTAGAATAGTGCAGCCAGGCTTGTGCATGCTCCCAGCCTGGTTTACTGAATCGCACAGGCTCCAAACTCTTTGTCCGGGCCGTACCACTATTCGGACATGGGATTTTAGTTTACTGAATCCCGGGGTATGTTTCTTTATATATGAGGGGGATGCATACTTTCTCTGTGTAAGAGATTATTTATCTTGCACTCTTTCCTGTATACTTTAGTGAAAATATCATTCCCCTCTTTTATCAAGCTAACATCCAAGAAATCAATACTTTCCTTGGACTATTTACCTGTAAAATGTAAAAAGTCATTAGTTGTATTAATGAAGCTAATAAAATTTACCAATTTGCATTCAGTACCACCCCATATAAAAACACGTCATCCACAAATCATTACAAAAAAGCTAGAAATTAAGTGCATCATTAGACTTCAGGCTGATAAATATTACAGTCTGAATGACAGGGTCTTCCTAAAACCATTTTAATAGATAGTTCATTGAACAAATGATTTAGTTATCAGTGTCTAGGTATAGGAGTTTTATCTTTATGAGAACTGAATTTTATAGTATTTTTTTATGAATTACATGTTTTTTTGCATATGTATGTGTATGTATATATATGTATATATATATATATATATATATATATATATATATATATATATGTGTGTGTGTGTGTGTATGTGTGTTTTCTAAGCTACATAGGAATATGTCTCCTTTAAGAGTTTGTTCTGGTTAATTGATTTATTTTGATTGGATACTGTGAACATAAGGTACTTTTATACATGGAAGCTGAGAAGGAATGTTTATGATGTCTGAGGAAACATCATTTGGATGTGAAAGCACTTATTCTGAATATATTATTACAGCTTTAGCCATGTTCGTGCCTTTCTTGTCATATTTTGGATTTTATTGCTGTTTTCTTGTAAGGCACTTAATTCTCTGGAACTTGTACTTTTTACATTTTACGGGTAAATGGTCCAAAGAAAGTATTGATTTCTTGGATGTTAATTTGATAAAAGACAAGAATGATATTTTCACTAAAGTATACAAGAAAGTGCAAGAGAAATAATCTCTTACACAGAGAAAGTATGCATCCCCATCATATATACAGAAACATCATCAAAGGACAGAGTCTTAGAGTGTCTAGGCTAACAAGTTCCAATAACATATGTGAAACAGCATTAAAGGAATTAGAAAAATATTTTTTTAAAGTAGAGGTTATAAATCTACTCATTTTTCCCTTTCAATAAATGATGATAGAATAGATCGAGTTGGGAGTGGTAAACCTTTTTTTGGGAATTATAGAAAAGATGTGTTGAATCCTAAAAAGAGCAATGATGATGCCCTAGATAGATGTAGACTGGTTATTCCATTCACTAGGAGCAACAGAGACACATGTAATGTTATTAATTGGAATTGGAAGATGTTGATGGTGAATAACCAGCCTAAAAAAATTAGTTGGAGAAAAACCTAATTTTACTTATAAAAACAATAAGTCCTTGAAACGCTTATTATGTTATGAAAACACTAATATAAGCAATTTGAATATTAAATCTCAAAGGATAGGTATCTATGGTTGTAGAAGACGCAACTTTTGCTCTTATATAGGAAATACCAACAAGTTTATTCACCCAACTACAGGCAAGACCTATGAATTTCATAAATTTGCAGATTGTAGAACAAGGGATTTAGTTTATTTGACATATTGTACTAGATGTCCTGTGTTCTATATAAGGAAGACTAACAGGACATTAAGAGAACATGTCAGGGAACATATTTATGCCATTAACAAGGAGAATGAAGCTAATGCCTTAGCCAGGCATATATGTCAGAAAGGGTCAATACATAATTTTAAGTTTATGGTTTTAGAATTAGCATTTAGAAGCCCATGTCTAGGTAATGTTAAAAACATTACAGAAAAGCTAGAGATTAAGTGGATCATTAGACTTCAGGCCGATAAATATTGTGGTCTGAATGATAGGGTCTCCATAAAACCATTTTTAATAGATAGACCATTAAACAAATTATTTAGTTATCAGTGTCTATGTATAGAAGTTTTATCTTTATGAGAATTAAATTTTATAGTATTTTTTTATAAGTTACATGTTTTTTTACATACATCCTTATATATGTGCATATATATGTTTTTTAAGCTACATACGAATATGTCTCCTTTAAGAGTTTGTTCTGGTTAATTGATTTATTTTGATTAGATATTGTGAACATAAGGTACTTTTTCAAATGGAAGCTGAGAAGGAATGTTTATGAAGTCTGAGGAAACGTCATTTGGATGTGAAAGCACTTATTCTGAATATATTATTACAGCTTTAGCCATGTTCGTGCCTTTCTTGTCATATTTTGGATTTTATTGCTGTTTTCTTGTAAGGCACTTAATTCTCTGGAACTTGTACTTTTTACATTTTACGGGTAAATGGTCCAAAGAAAGTATTGATTTCTTGGATGTTAGTTTGATAAAAGACACGAATGATATTTTCACTAAAGTATACAAGAAAGTGCAAGAGAAATAATCTCTTACACAGAGAAAGTATGCATCCCCATCATATATACAGAAACATCATAAAAGGACAGAGTCTTAGCGTGTCTAGGCTAACAAGTTCCAATAACATATGTGAAACAGCATTAAAGGAATTAGAAAAATATTTTTTTAAAGTATAGGTTATAAATCTACTCATTGTTCCCTTTCGATAAATGATGATAGAATAGATCGAGTTGGGAGTGGTAAACCTTTTTTTGGGAATTATAGAAAAGATGTGTTGAATCCTAAAAAGAGCAATGGTGATGCCCTAGATAGATGTAGACTGGTTATTCCATTCACTAGGAGCAACAGAGACACATGTAATGTTATTAATTGGAATTGGAAGATGCTGATGGTGAATAACCAGCCTAAAAAATTAGTTGGAGAAAAATCTAATTTTACTTATAAAAACAATAAGTCCTTGAAACGCTTATTATGTTATGAAAACACTAATATAAGCAATTTGAATATTAAATCTCAAAGGATAGGTATCTATGGTTGTAGAAGACGCAACATTTGCTCTTATATAGGAAATACCAACAAGTTTATTCACCCAACTACAGGCAAGACCTATGAATTTCATAAATTTGCAGATTGTAGAACAAGGGATTGAGTTTATTTGGCATATTGTACTAGATGTCCTGTGTTCTATATAAGGAAGACTAACAGGACATTAAGAGAACATGTCAGGGAACATATTTATGCCATTAACAAGGAGAATGAAGCTAATGCCTTAGCCAGGCATATATGTCAGAAAGGGTCAATACATAATTTTAAGTTTATGGTTTTAGAATTAGCATTTAGAAGCCCATGTCTAGGTAATGTTAAAAACATTACAGAAAAGCTAGAGATTAAGTGGATCATTAGACTTCAGGCCGATAAATATTGCGGTCTGAATAATAGGGTCTCCATAAAACCATTTTTAATAGATAGATCATTAAACAAATTATTTAGTTATCAGTGTCTATGTATAGAAGTTTTATCTTTATGAGAATTAAATTTTATAGTATTTTTTATAAGTTACATTTTTTTTACATACATCCTTATATATGTGCATATATATGTTTTTTAAGCTACATACGAATATGTCTCCTTTAAGAGTTTGTTCTGGTTAATTGATTTATTTTGATTAGATATTGTGAACATAAGGTACTTTTTCAAATGGAAGCTGAGAAGGAATGTTTATGAAGTCTGAGGAAGTATCATTTGGATGTGAAAGTGCTTATTCTGAATAAATTATTACAGATTTAGCTGTGTTTGTGCCTTCCTTGTCGTATTTTTTATTTTATTGCTGTTTTCTTGTAAGGTACTTAATTCTCTGAAACTTTTATTGTCTTTGGACACTCCAAGTATGAATTACATAAACAACATACATACAACTATTAAGAACAAGACAAACGGCATACATGCAATTATTTAAGAGCAAGAAAAAAAAAGTACACACATATATATATATATATATATATATATATATATATATATATATATATATATATATATATATACATGCAAGGTGTAAAGTGCAACTCAGTGCAAGAAATACTGAAATAAACTCTGAAATCAATGAGTATTAACAATATATAAACAATGTTGCAGTATCCTGGGAGGCTTGGGAAAAAGAATACCCCAGCCTTATAAGCATTTATGAACTTGATGGCCTGTGGAAAAAACTATTCTTATATCTGCTTGTTTTGGTGCACATTAATCTATAATGCCTGGCTGATGGCATTGTTCAAAAAGAGGGTGGCCTGGATGTGAAGGGTTGGTGTTGATTTTCCCTGCCCTTTTCATGTCCCTGGAATAGTACAGGTCCTGTATGGAGGGCAAACTACCACCAATGATATTTTTGGCAGACCTCACTATTCAATGTAACCTGTTTTTGTTATAATTAGACAGAAATCTAAACCTCACTGTTATGGATGAGCTGAGAGCAGACTCAGTGACTGCTGTATAGAACTAAACCAACAGTTCCTGTGGGAGGTTGAACTTCCCCAGCTGTCGCAGAAAGTACATTCGCTGTTGTGCCATTTTTATGATGGACCCTACATTGGTCTCCCACTTCAAGTCCCAGGAGATTATAGATCCCCAAAATTGAAAGGATTCCACAACTGACTCAGCACTATTAAATATAAAGAGGGGGGAATAATATTGTAGTACCACTCCTAAAGTCCACTGTCATCTCCACAGTTTTAAGAGTGTTCAACTCTAGATTATTCTTACTATACCAAATGTCCAGCTGCTCAGCCTCCCATCTGTATCCAGACTCATTACCATTCCTGATTGACCTGATGATAGTTGCATCGTCCACATATTTAATAACTTATTTATTTAATATTCGTTTACTGGGAAAGTCCAACCTGGAATGAGCTTATTTTCAGCAGAGGTCCAGGGAGAAACACTCCAGCTGAATGTCTGTAACATGGGAAGAATCCAGAGCAACCAGAGGAAACCCACATGAGCACAGGGAGGACATGCAGACTCCACACAGAAGGCACCCCAGCTGAGAATCAAACCAGAGAACCTCTTGCTGTGAGGTGACAACATTAACCACTGCACCACCTAGCCATCCTATAAGGTTGACAGAGGGGTCCTGAGAGGTGTAGTTATTAGTGTAGAAGGAGAATAGCAGTGGGGAAAGATCACACATCCCTGGGGGCACCTGTATTGATCGTGTAATAGCTAGATGTAAATTTCCCCAGTTTCACCTTCTCTTTCCTATTGGTTAGAAAATTGGTGATCCATTGACAGGTAGAAACAGGAATGGAGAGCTGGAAGAGTTTCAAATGAAGAAGTTCCAGAATTATTGTATTAAATGCAGAGCTGAAGTCCACAAACAGAATCCTTGCATATGTCCCTGGGTTGTCAAGATGTTGCAAGATATAGTGCAGTAATCACAGTAATATGCCACAAATACTACAAAATGCATGCTGAAGATCAGAATTTTTTGATCATCATGGCAAATAATGCAGACTACATAATCTAACATACATCAACCCTATTGCAGGTGCTGCAATATAGCTAGACTATATTACACAATCCAGGCCTATTAATAAATTCATTCTTTAGTCCAGTGACTAAAGCAAATAAAAAGTACAGGCAATATAAATGCTGCAGCAGCTTTTCTTTAACAACCCAAAAGCCATACATAAATAAGAGATAAGACATATTACTGCATATAGAATACTGTTTTTTGAGGGGGTACTTATGTTTTCAGAACACTGATGTCACATTTGACTTCCTTATGTCTTCTCTGTTATCAGAAATAGCTATCCCTTCTGACATCACTCAGTACATGTTTGACCTACTCGAGTGGCTAATAATGCTGTATTGTTGCAGCATGCACCTATGGAGTCAAGAGAGTTGGATCACAGATCAATGTGTCCCTATGCAGGTTAATGAATCAGGCCCCCACCAGATATACCAATATCTCATTACTTGGCTTTGTTTCCCTCTCAGTGCACATATTTTCTTCTTTATTTTTACAGGTATCACAGAGATCATTTATAGAAATAGAAAAGAAACATTGACAGCCAGTTTATAAACACAAAGCATTCTCACAATGAAAACAGATTTAGCATGAGAATCAGTAAACTTCTCTTTCATTGAAACTCACATTTAGGGGAAAATGCTTCTGCCAACTCATTAAACTATGAGAGACATGATGGGTTTCATACTCAAATAAAATAAGCACTAAAGAATGGGCCAGATTCTTTAACAGTTACATGATGTGTAGCTGTTGTGTTGGCGGTGCTTCTTGTATGCTAATTAACCAATACAATATTTTGGAAACATTCAGGAAGCTATAAAGCAATTGTGAATGCTCAGTGTAGCCTTTTTTCCATGTACAACAAAACTCTTTGGAATACAGCATTATTACATGTAGAAAAAAACATGTTAGATGTTGCTCCTGCTATTATTATGCTGTATGTGCAACACTGTTTAAATAAATGTGCTGCTGCTGCCAGAGCTCAGGCAAGAAGAAGAAGGATGTTTAGACCCTGCATGACCTATTGTTAACTGCATGACATAGAAAGTGCTGAGATATACAAGATGAACAGAAGAACATTGGAGGAACTATGCAACCTCTGCTGACTCCACTTCAGGCCCCAGGGAAATTGTGGAGAACCCATCCCAGTGGAAACAAAGGCATTTGTAACATTGTGTAGCATTATGTGTAGCATTGTGTAGCATTATGTATACTAGCTACTGGTACTTTCCAGAGATCCACAGGGGATATATTAGGGGTATCATAAGCATTAACCTCTAGAATATTACATCAGTTTTTAAATGCTACTACATGCAAGGAACAACATCTATTTCTGACACACCCCACAGGAGAGAGAAAAATTACCATGCAAGAATTCTGTACAGCAGCACATTTCCCTGAAGTGTTAGGGGCCATAGACTGCACATTTATAGAAATAAAAGACCCTGCTTGGGAAAAAGGAATGAGGTACATCAGCAGCAAAGGTTTCCACCCTATAAACTGTCAGCTTGTCTGTAATGCCCAAGCAAGCATCTGCAATGTCTGTGCAGGCAAGCCAGGCAGTTTCCACAACTCACACATATGACACACCTGTGAGATGTACACCTGGTTTGCTGGAGTGACATTCCTCAAGACCATCTAGTGGGGGATGCAGGTTATGCACTTGAGCCCTGGCTTATGACACCCTTGAGAAACCCACACAACCCCAGTGAGCAAGGGTGCAATGAGGCCCATGCTCAAACTATGAATATCATAGAACATGTGTTTCGTTTGCTTAAATCAAGGTTTGGGCATTTGGAAACATTAGGAGGTGCACTGCAGTATAATTCAAGCACCTCTGCAGTAATACTTACAGTCTGTAACATAGTTGTTGTTGTTTCTTTCAGCTTTTCCTGGTTAGGGGTCGCCACAGCGGAACTCCGGTCTGTTAATAATTGGTAGTTGATTTTTACATGCCGAGTTACCAGCTGTGATGCACAACCTTCAATGAAGGTACGCCTATTCACGCATGTCTCCATGCAGAAGACGCTCTAGCTGAGAATCGAACCAGACAGCGTCTTACTGTGAGGCGACAACGCTACTGCAGCACCACCACCGTGGGTCACAGTCTGTAACATAGTACACAGTGTAATTCTCAGGAAACAGCATCAGCAAGGACTGCAAGGGGGAGGGCCATAGTTTCAAGAACTACAGGTAGGGCTAGCAGCAGTAGATACAGATGAGGAGTCTGAGGAAAACTACCAGCTGCAGATGGTGCTAGTAGATGGAGGTCTGCAGAATATGCCCTAGATCTGGTTAAGAGACAAAGGATAGCACACATAAACACTAGCTAGGTCAAAACCTATGATCCCACACAAATACAAATAGGAACATTGATGCCAGTCAACTCCACAACCTTTACTTAACCATGTAATGACTGGGTTCTGATAGCACTGGACAGGGACAACCCCCAAGGACACAACTGTTACCTGCAGTAATGATAAGATAAATGTGGAACATGTAATGAAAAAAAAATTACATAACTGATTACTCTCATGTAGAAACACTTATGTGCCCCTTAGCAGACCATTTGCTTCAGTTATACATTTATCTCAGTACTATCTCTTATGTCAGATTTTTGCAATATACAGTACATATTTTAACCAATACTGTGCATCAAGTATTTAAACTGACCACCTTCTATAAAACATAGAACAGGTCAATTATACTCTCATTTGCACATCTATACCAAGAAGAAGACTGAAGTACCTAATGCTTCCACTGCTTTACATACATTACTAACTGAAATACAATGAGGTTCAACAATTACATAAATAACCATTCACAAATGAGTAGGAAAAAGAAATAAAAAAACATTTTATCTGAAATACATTATGATAAACGTAAGCTTGTGAGTAACAGATGCAGCAATGTAAGCAAGGATACTGGACCTCAAGGTGTAAAATTCGCCAGTTAGTGTTAAATAATCCAAACACAATTATCGGCAAAAATAGTCAGCTCATTCCAAATGCAATACAAAATAGGACTTTCTCAGAACTACATTAATATCAAATCTTCCATCTTTCTTATTTTTTTAAACATCAGTGGTTTGGATAGCTTGCTTTGGCAGTGAAACTGGAGGAATTTGTGTACAAGCTACTAGTATGTTTATTATTTGATAATTTGGTATGGTTTATTTTTTTTTTCAGATGGTGAGAATGGAAACAGACAATGTAGCTACATGTCCAGCATTGTCTGATTCCAGTCCTATGCAGAAGTATACACAAATGCCTTGTACAACCACTTAAACAACTGCATAGAAAGAGCAATACCTGACCAGACTATACCCAGATCTAGCAGGAAAAACAAGTAACCATGGTGGATCACTGGCATAGATTATACAACAGAAGGAAAAATTCCTGTCTATAAGTAAGTGGATGGGAGCACATCAGAGAAAGAAAATCTTCATAAGTCTCAACAGTCAAATCAGGGACTAGTCAAGTCTTCAAAAGCTAAATGTGAGACTAAAATAGCCTACCAAGCAAAAGATAACAAAAAACATTTTTTAGTTATGACTGAAATCTTAAGGGAAACTCTGAACAATGTGGTGAGTTGACTGTAGATGGCACTACTTCTGCTTAGCCAGAAGATATGTTACCTGCTGGCTGATAAATTCAGCTCAAATTTCACCCTCTCACCACCCCCGGTCACTTCTTATAAAATAGCCCCTACCATTTCTTTGCCTGTTGTCACAAAGAAACAGGTCATCACTGCACTCTCTAAAGCTATCAACACAGCATCAGTGGGCTCTGATGGAATGCCTAGCGCCTATTAAACAGCTTGAAACATGACCTAGCAGACCCACTTGGATCTCTGCTTAACCACATACTCCAGAAAGGCTTTGTCTCAGTAGAGTGGAGAACAGCAACAGTCATCTCTCTGCAGAAAGACAGACCACCAACGGACCCAGGAAACTTCTAAACCATAAGAATGACTAGCCTCATATGCAAGGTTATGGAAAAGATAATCCTGGACCTGATGAACAACAACATAAGATATCCCATACTCTAGACCCAACCTTCATCAAGGGCAGGTCCTGCCTGCTCAGTCTAGTGGACTTCTTTGAGAAGGTTACCAAGGCCATGAATGAGAGTAATACAGTGCATACTACCTACCTTGACGTGACCATGGCATTTGACATAATACCCCACTTGGGCATTATAGACAAAGTCACAAAATTGGGCATAAACCTCTGTGTCACCAGATGGATAGCCAAATGGCTCATGGGTAGGACATATGTTATTAGAGTGGGGGAATGCACATCCAGTAAGAGGCCAATTACCAGTGGAGTACCACAGGGCTTAGTGCTGTCCCCCCATTTGGGATAAACTTCTCAGATGTCAGTGCAAGTGTAGATGACCTTTGGCTGACCAAGTTTGCTGATGAATGGAAGATGGAAGCAATCATTGACTCCACAAATTATGTTAATATCCTACAGCAAAGAATGATGCAGGCTAATGATTAGTGTCTGTTCCATGGCCTCAAACTAAATCTGAAGAAGTGC
The DNA here is from genome assembly GCF_019279795.1 of Protopterus annectens. Lineage (NCBI taxonomy): Eukaryota > Metazoa > Chordata > Ceratodontiformes > Protopteridae > Protopterus > Protopterus annectens. Next base: position 1,136,397,136 of record NC_056741.1, on the reverse strand, counting down.
ATAATAATACCCTTTGGGAAATCAAATACCTCTGCAAATTACAGCATTAGTCACACCCGCTAAGAGTGGACACAGTGGTGAAAGATGTGGGTACTCAGATATACATAAATCTGAACTTTGACCACCATGTGTCCAAGGTGGTGAGGAAATCCTTCTATGTGGCTCAGTTTATAAGTAAGGACATGGCATCTAGATCTAAGGATTTTATACTACCACTGTACTCATTAACAAACCAGAGCTATGAAAAATTATTAGTAGGAATTGGGATGGGTCTTTAGCTGCACTGATTTGTTAAACAAGTTAGGTGATCAGCCAAGATTTGTGTGCAAAAACGGGAGGAAATTAAAAAAATATATTCTTGAGATGAGAGATGTTAGAAAAAGGTCAAATGTGGAGCATGTTCGAAGTGCTGGTACATTTATGGAAGTACAGATATTACAGTTGCCTCCTTCCCAAGGGTGTTAAAGACTAATGGTAGGTTTAATTGTAACACAGAGGGTGTTATTTAACTGTCTTAATGTGTGATGCATTCTATATATTCAAACGATGGAGAGAGACTTGAGACAAAGGATTTATGAACATCTTTGTGTGATAAAGAAAAAAGGTGAAAAATGCATTGTACAAGCATAGTATTGGATGCAGGGATTTTAAAAAAATTTTAGTCTGGAAAGGGTTCCGCAAAACACCTTGTGGATGACTGGTAGGCTCTTTTAGAGAAAAGTGAAGTTGTTTGCTTGCTTAAATTAAATGCTACTCACCCCGCTGTTATTAAGGATGAAGTTTCAATCAACAGTATTTTTAAGGTTAAGAGTAGGGAAGATATGAATTTATAAGATGCCCTTGATATTTAATATTTGTATTAAATATACTACATAAAATTATTTTTAAATTGATTTTAACATTTTATTTGGGGTTGTGCTTTTAAATATTGGCACTTTTTCAGGATGATGTTTGTGACTGGTTAATCGATTAATTAATTTGAATTGGTATATACAAAAGCCATGTAGTTTAAATCTATTATGTTTCTGATGAAATTATGTAAAAAAATGGACAAAAGTGCTAAAATAAATTGAGAATTATTTGTGGTAATTTTTGTGGTTCTGTGGTCTACAGTTCCCTGGAATGGTTTTACAGCATTTTTTATTTTCATTTTGTTATTTACACTACTTTATTTGCACCTGTTGGCTACCTACTGTGATAAGCAACCATTATAACAAGAATTATCCTTTGCAGCCATTGGGTTATTACTGTTATATCCACACACATTGCCACATATTTCTTCAAATGCAAGAAAAAAAAAGACAAACAGGATGATGGATGGCCGATCTTGCATCCTAACACTTCGGGCCCACGGTGATTACCCCTCTCACCCCACCCTAACTATGCTTCTGCTTAGGTAGTTTGTTCAAACCCAGCTATTACTGCTTTGACTGCATTGTGTCAGTTGTATTGTGACTGTGACTGTACATGTCACTAACACTGTTGCCTAACACATGTGATGTGTACATGTATAGATGTTGATTCCTCTTAAAGAAAGCTATTATAATTTCTCACCTAGCAATCCTTTTATTCAGAATAATGATGACACACAATTGCATTTTCCTTACATAACATATGTAGTAAGTGTAATCCTCTACCACAAAGTAATGACAACATTCTGTATGTTGATGCTTTATTACAGCAATTACAGGCACACATATCCCTTCCAGTAATGACATGATGTAAGGCCTTGACATACTGACATATCTCACAATTGTAGTGACACGTCTACCATTGTGCAATCATTTCTGTAATCAAATACTCAGGTGTTCAACATCCACATTCAGTGCCTGTTAGCATTGTTATGCCTTATAATGTAATGTAAGAATGCCATCCACCACAGTTATAATGTGTCCATTTATATACTGTAATGTAAGAATGGCATCCACCACAGTTATAATGTGTCCATTTAGAAAGGGAGAGGCCTCCACCATCCAATTTATCTCAAAAAGATTGTTTAAAACACATACACATGATATAACAAGTTAGCATAGCTGGAGTGTCATACTTAGATTAAGACTTAAGCTGTGGTGCTTGTGGTTCATTCACACATCATTAGTCAGTAGAGTCATATAGCTTGTTGTTCAATTCCTGAAAGGACAACATTATATGAATGCAATGACATTACACAAACACCACTGTATATAGTTATTCTTGTCCATTTTTATGTTGAACAATATTATACCATTGCAGGTTGTGATTGCACTGCAGTGAAATGGTTATTCAGGGCATGCCATGCTGTGAGTGCTCCTGTGGCATGTGCATTGATTACTGGCTGGTATAGCATACCTACAAAGATAGAGTGTCCTTTACTTCTGGGACAGTGTATGTACAATACAATGGAAACTGCTTCCTTATCAAAGAAGCATTGGAATTATGCTGCTCACTGTTGTGTGGACATTAACATGTGTAGCTCGTTTTCAGCATTCTAAATGTGATTATTCATATTATATTCATAACTCCTTTCTTACTGCACACATTGATTTCAATTATTTCTGACAACTTCCACTGATATCTGCTGTGGCACATGCAGTCAGTACAGAGATCTGTAGGGAGCCTAGTATCATAGACAAGGGGTTGCATGTGGTAACAGCTGCCTGTCAGAAAGCAGTGGCTAACTCCCAGACAATAGTTATGGCACAATCAGAGGGCCATCTTTTTCAGTCCTTGTCCTATAAGGTAGGGTATACATATCCTTTATGATGGGAAAGTGCTGTAAGCTCTTCAAGAGTGTTCTTTGTGACATAACTGATATGAGTATTTCTGTGACATCCACGATTGCTATACATATGTCTGTTATCTCTCCCAGCATGTGTTCAAAAATGACATGGTACAAATATTTATTATGGCATCCATTGCTCACAGGCATTACCTATTTTCAAAATAATTACACTCTGTATTGCGTGTCTTCATTCAGACATTTCTTTACTACTGCAACTGTTTTCATCACACTATATAGCTTAATGGCAGATGAGGGCTTCTATAAACACGTCTTCCTGTTTTCCATGCTGCCAGAACATCAGAAACTGTGACTGACCTTCTGTTATGACACTTTCATGTGTGTCGGTGCTGTTGGATTGCACTTATGTTACAGTTCCCTGTAAGTCCACGTGAGCATGCTGAGTATAATGATATCTGGGATGTTTGTAAATTACCAGTAGAAAACCTGAGATCATGAAATGTCATCTGATCTTTGTTGTCATTTGCCACTTATATTGTATGTTATTATATGTCATTTTAGCATTTGTGCTTGTCTATTACATGTTTATATAAGATAAACCCCTTTCCTGTGGGCGCCAATAACAATTATTTGCAAAAACATGTCCCTTTCTGATGTGTATGTCATGGCAGTTGTATGGTTCATCTATTCTTGTGTATACATGCTGATGTGGAGAATACATTACTGGTGCTGGCTTGCATAAATACATTCACTGTACGTACATCTCATATGCAATAAATGCAGTCTATACTTTCATCTGATAATATGACCTCTGTCCTTGCTGTTATCTCAGCTCAGTATTTTATTAACATGTATACCATTTTAATTCCCCTTTGTGCAACTTTATATCTGATCACATCTTTTGTTAACATGTCCATTTTTATTTATGTCCATAACTTTGGTATTGTCATTCACATTAATTATCATTATATCAATATTGCACTATTTATTTAAGAAATGCTTCTTTGACAGTTCAGCACATTTGTTTATAATTATACGAGTGCACTTTACCCTTTTTCCCTCCTCTGTTATTTAATTATACAGTATACACTATTATTATTTGTGTACAATTACCCCATTTTGCTTCCCCTCCTTCAGAATTCTTTCATTGTACTTGCCCTTAATATTTCAGAGCTGCAGCATGTGCTCATATCTTGGGTTTGCCTAGTGGCAAGATGCTTTATTTGCATTCTGTGCTCATGCTTGGAAGCACCTTTCCATGGCCGTGAACACTATTGCTGGCCATGAAAAGGTTCTTGCAAATGGGTAGGCATAATGAGCAGAATGTGTATTTGATTAGTGCTGCTGCTCATCACACTAACATGCTTAAATTGTGTAGGCTTAGTGCGAAGCCTATATGATTGTTATTGAATCCCAGGGAATGTCTATGTGGATAGTGCAGGAATTCAAAAGACAAATTAACAATGCATTTCCTAACAGCCTGGGACAGCCAACTGGATGTTTGTCCCTTTTCAGGAGCAGCCCAGGAGTGCAATCTGTTGATGTAACTTGGCAGAGTCAATCCTCAGAGACAAATGGACAATGGTTGGTTCTTTTATACATGTGAATTATGTGATATCACTATATAAGACCATTAGAAAGCGTTGGGTGCATTTCTGATGAAGTTCTGTTTTTATTAAAGGAACGAAAACGTAAAAAACAGGTGGCTATTCGTCTTTCTAGTGCTAGTGGTGGAGTTGTGTGGTTATCTAGTTTCGTTTGTCTGCCTTGATTCATCATTTATTTGTTTCTACTACTGGTGCTTAGATGGAGGATTCACAGGATGTATTGATTGACCTGAGCACCCACGCTGTTCCAGACTCAGACAACAACAATTTTTCAGATCAGATGTCTGAGATTATTTTTGGAGCCATTCAACAGGCTCTCTTGTCTCAGCTGGGAACTATAGGTGCTAAAGTTGCTGACAAAGGAAGTGCCAGCAGGGAGATGACACCGAATGGTACAACATCCGGAGGTGCATTAGAATGCCAGGCAGTGATGGCGCCTAAAAAACAAGGAGTAGTGGTTAATCACACTCGTAGTAAAGATGCTAACACACACAATAAAGGATTTATCAATGAATTACTTTGCGAAGAAGGTTCTAACCCTTTTTTCACCGGAAGCGTTGATTCCGAACAAGGGCAAGTAAGTAATGCTGAAGCTCTTGCTATTGATGACAGTTTTGAATCTTGCAAAGATAACATCTTTAAGCTAGAAAAAAGTAGCCTCAAAATGGTGTCACTGCACTTAGAAATCTTATATCTACAAGAAAATATAAGACTGAAATGTGTACCGCTCGGGTTAAGAATTTTTAAATACCCGAACTGTGTTGTGGAGGGTGACAAGTTATTTGCTAAACCGGTTGAGTTATTTAACAATGCAGGTTTGCAGTATATGAAACTGCTTGTTGAACATTATCAAAACGACATTTTGAGGCTTAAAAGTGACATTGAGAATTTAGATCAAACAATCAAAACTGCTGAAGCGTTCAATACTTTAGAATCTTTGTACTTAGGTATCGAAGCGAAAGTCAAGCGACACAGAGTGTCCATTATTGCAAGAAAACAAGGCAAGCTTCATAGAGACATTGCAGCGTATGCTGCACACAAAGCTTATTTAATTAAGTCCACTTCTAAGAATTCTGGACAATTTGTCAAGAGTTTGAGTACAATTGACACTGATATGGGTAGTATTTCTACAAATGACAATATGTGCAGGGGTGCAACAGAAAGTGGTTGTTCAAAAACAAAATAAATCAGTTAATAATGGCAACAATAATATAAACAGTTTGGACAATTTTAACACTGTTAATGGTTCAGCAACAGTGAGTGACACTAATTCCAAAAGTCCTTTTTTAATGGACAGTTCAGGTGTGAAAAAAACGCCAAAGTGGTCCAACAAGGTGCAGACAAGAAACAAAGGAAGAACAAGAGGGAAAAAGAAGTTTTAAATTACAGCTTAAACTTCTTAAATTTGACTGATATTGTTCTGTCTGATGACATGACTTCTGTGTTAAATAAGGGGTTTTCCATCATTCCTAATAATAGTTTTGATCTTGCAAAATTGATTGTTGACTTCAAATTATATTGTAGAAAATTGAATTTGAAGTTCATTTTTGACAATACAAAACTCACCGAAAATCCCTGTAAACAAGGTAGGACAATAAGTACCTACAATCCTTTGTTGAATTCGACAATTTCAGTGTTCAGTAAACAGTGTGAACAAGATTTTAGGTATATTGTCAAACACAGAGGTAGTTTGTCCAACCTGTCTGAAGGGGAAACAAAAGCATTACATGCCTTGGCTAATAACAAAGAGTGTCGGATAATGAAAGCGGACAAGGGTGGGACAATAGTGTTAATGACTCAAACAGATTATGTACAAGCCATGAACACACTTCTAGCAGACCAAAACACCTATCTTAAGATTAACACTGACTTTGTGTTAAATAGTTTTGTTGGACTAGACAAATGTCTTTTTGATTTGCTGTGTGAAGGGAGTTTAGATTACAAAACTTACTCCTTTTTGCACATAGAGTATCCCAAGTTAGCATCTTTATTTGGGATACCAAAAGTGCACAAATTGGATGAGCGGTTACCATTTAGACCTATAATTTCAGCTCATGGGTCTAAGACTGAAACAATTTCAGTATGGTTAGATGACATACTAAATCCAATAGTGCAGCAGTCAAAGTTTTACCTTAGGGATTCATGGCACCTTTTGGAACTCTTAGGAGAGGTTTCAGTTCAAGAAGATAACATATTTTTTGCATCCTTGGACATAGTGTCATTATACACTAGTATTAATCAAAAAGAAGGAGTTGAGTACATGAGAGATTATCTTAGTGGATATACGAAATTAGATCACACTATGGTACACACTTGTTGTAGTCTGATGGACCTAATATTAGACAACAATTTTTTTAGATTTGAAGACAGTTTCTTCAAGCAAACATCTAGGGTGGCAATGGGGTCTCGAGTGGCGCCCAGCTTTGCCAATGTGGTCATGTCATCTTGGGAAAATAAGCATTTAGTAGGACATTTTGAGACAGGAAACATTTTATTTTACAGGAGATACATAGACGATTTAGTGTTTTTATGGAAAGGTGATCAAAACTCTTTCCACAATTTTGTGGAAATGTTAAATGCTACAACAGATTTTTTAAAATTCACTTTAGGTGAGTTTGGTAAATCTATCCACTTTTTGGATTTACATTTGACCATTGGTGATTCTGGAGGTGGTTTCCAAAGTAGTATTTTTAGAAAGTCTACATTTGTTAACCAGTACCTACACCATGAAAGTTTGCACCCCTATCACATGAAAAGAGGTGTAGTTAAAGGTCAGTTTATCCGATTAAGTAGGTTGACCAGTCAAGACAGTACATTTCTACAAGAAATTCTTGACCTTAAACATTTTTTTCTTCAAAGAGGTTATGACATTGACTGGCTTAAGTATATTATTAAAGAGGTCAAACATCTAAGAGAGAACAAGGCCAGGCCAATTTTAAGAGGTACACCATCAAGTGACACTTTAAATAAGAGCTTGGTAGCGGTCAAGAATTTCACTCTATCATTTCCCTTACCCATTACTAATGAAATGGATATCATCAGGGACACAGTTTTGAATAACTGGAAAATTGTGTTAGGTAACCATGATTTAGTCAAAGCAGTTGGTAATTGTCCACTGTTTACATATAAGAAAGTTACCAACATTAAAATGATCTTAGAGAAAGGAGATAGAGGTATTTTTGGACAATCAAATTCTTTGGTGGGTACTTTTCCTTGTAACACTTGTAAACAGTGTAGATTTATTAGTGGCACGTCTAGTATCTATTTGAAGCATGTAAACAAGGAAATAAAAGTAAATGGGCACTTTACATGCAAAAGTACTAATATAGTTTACATGGCACAATGTGCTACATGCACCCATTTTTACATAGGAAAAACTACGAGGACTTTAAATAAACATATCTATGAGCACAATTTAGCTATTAGAAAGAAAGACACATCAAATGCTTTGGCTAAGCATTCATTAGTTTGTCCTTTTTTCAAAAAATTCATTTTTTCTATTTTAGAAAGAGTAGATGACAGACCTTTTAGTGGTGATTACAAAGTATACTTGGAATGTAGGGAGGCCATTTGGCAGATTAGGTTAAATGCAGATGAGCCACCAGGCTTGAATGATGTGATAAACATCAAATGTTTTTTATTAAGATCTAGATTTTAATTTACTGGATCTTATTCTTTGTGTGTATACATATACATTACATTACATATTTTATGGTAATTAGGAAAATACAGATTGTCATGAGTGTTTATAACAAACACTAGTTTTGATATCATTATGTGAATATTTATTTGAAATTTGTATTTAATGAACTTTGGTTGGTTCTTTTATACATGTGACTTATGTGATATCACTATATAAGACCATTAGAAAGTGTTGGGTGCATTTCTGATGAAGTTCTGTTTTTATTAAAGGAACGAAAATGTTAAAACCAGGTGGCTATTCGTCTTTCTAGCGCTAGTGGTGGAGATGTGTGGTTATCTAGTTTCATTTGTCTGCCTTGATTCATCACAAATGAACAATAGTTACATTTATGACAAGGTCTGGTACAGTGTACCATATAAGGATACCTGTATTTTTACAACCTGTCACAATGAAACAATTTTATTTTAATATTTCAGCTAATTGTGACACACAGCAAGTTACATATCTAGCTAGGTGTATGGCATGCAATGTATTCTATGTAGGGAAAACCGATAGAAGGTTATGTGACAGGATACAGGAACATCTGTATAGTATACGGATCAAATCCCCCCATAATGCATTATCAAAGCATGTTATGAAAACAGATGACACACACAGCTTTAAATTTTAAGTATTACAAGTCAATACACCCAATTCTAGGGGTGGGGATATAAGAAATTTTACAGAAAGGATAGAGGCTAGGTGGATCATTATGCTAAGGGCAGATCAGAGACCTGGACTAAATGATAGAGTCCCCATCAAACCAACCTTGAAAAACAGAAGGCTGGTTGTTAGATAAAGATTTGAAGTTTAGACAGGATATTGTATTTGAACATGTTATATAATGTATTCTTTATACAATTCTCATATGAACTGGTATAACAAGATATATAACATTTTGTTAATGTTTGATATACATGCATCCATCTATTGTACAAGTTTTTAAATGTTTTTTATATATATATTTTTAAATATTTCTAAATATTTTAAATATATCTTTCTTTATATTTATACATATTTTTATATTTATATATTTACATATTTTTATGGACATAGTATATATATATATATATATATATATATATATATATATATATATATATATTTGCATATTTTGTACATCTATTGTATTAAGTTTTATATTAGATGCTGTTTTATGGTTGAATACTCATATACTGATTTTAAATGGAGCTTCACAGGTTAATTTAATACTATTTTAATCAATTGAGTACATATTCAATTAATGATGTCATAGAGGCTTTAGTTTAAATATTGGTAGCACTTTTGTGAGATGTAAAAGGTCTGAAGAAGCCTATGAGGGTGAAAGCGCTAACCTGTAATTCTATTAAACCTTGGTTTGTACACTACGTGCTTGAACTTCTATTTATACTGCAGCTAGATTCTCTCTGTGTGTGGTCCAATTGCCGTGGAGTGCTCTGGTGCTGTTTTTATCATTTAAATTAAAAATGTATTCATAGTAAAAATATTAACATTAAACCCATAGACTTTATGCTAATAAACACTCTGTTAACATTAGGGAAACCAAGGATTACATCCAAAGAACATGGTTCATGTAATGATCCTCCTATTTACTTCAATCAGTTATCTTCCTTTACACTATAACTACTTTGGTTTATAGGTATTAGTTACTATGCTTGCAGTTCAAGGAATCACTGTGAAAACTAGCCCAAATTGACAGCTGCCCCAAAGCATTGTCTAGTTAAGTGACTTGCTGAAAGATAGGACATAAATATGAGGCAAAATCAGAGATGTTCAGCCAAAGTGAAGACAAATAAAAGACTACTCTAAATCACTTAAAAAGTTATCAGAGCAGGTTTTGCATCAGCAAATCTCTCAAAACTCTTAATGATGAACAGTGACTGTAACCCTTAGTGATTTACCAAAGGAAAAAGCTAATAGCAGTTGGTGTAGAGGGTTAGGGCTCCTGCCTTCTATAGCCAAGGTGTCGGCTTTGAGGCTGAGTAAGGCATTTAATTAAACTGCCCTCCCTAACTACAGCATCACACACACATATACACACACACGTCTGTTGTGAAAATTATAATTACATCAATCTTAGAATAAATGCTGCACTCTGTTCCATGTTGTAATGAATGAATGCTGCACTTAAAAAAGTAGTTTGCTTGTACTTTGGTGTTTATACATTCTGATGTGAAATTAAATCAGTCCATTGTAACAAATGCTGCATTTTCTGGTGTTTACACCTGCTCATTTGACTGTGAAATTAAACTTTCTGTACCATTTCTGCATGCGTGCTTGCTTCTCTCACATTGACGGAAAGAATCAAGCAGGAAGTAGCAGGTTGTGGACACAGGCAGATATCTAAACAGGGAAGCTTTTTTTAAGCAGCAGGAAAGCAGAAAAAACAAAATAAATTTAATGTTGTTGTCAGGCTCCCCAGGCAGCAATGGGCCTTAGGCAACCGCCAAAGTTACCTAGTGCTGGATTCAGCCCCAACATTAGTTGTTTTATTAAATGATTAAATATATTCTAGTGGGATCCAGAGATGTGAACTATTTATGCATTCATTCAGTCAGTAAGTCATTTTCTGATTACCCACTTAACCCAGTTCAGGGCTGCAGTAACTAGAGGTGATCCTGGCACTCAGTGGGCAAAAGGCAGAGAAGTTAATCTTGAATGCAGTGTCAGTCCATTGCAAATATTAAAGCCCAATTGAAACTAACTGGAAAACTGAAAGATGACTGCAGGCATTTCCACCAAATATATGGATAGAAAAAAGCTTTCTTTAACACTTTGACCCAATATGAGCCAATACAGGAACTGTTTGAAATGTTTGCACCTGCTTACTGAGTCCCTTACTAGTGAGACTGAAAGGCCAAAAAGACGGATTCATGTATGCTAAGTCCAAGATGGCAGTTTCTCTGAGATATGGCAATCCTGGAGTTAGCATATATAAGTTTGGAGGATGGGAAGCTTGTCCCCAGCAAAAAAAGAAGTTTTAAGGAGAAGAGCGATATTTGATATGTGCTCTTCTCTGGCATTTTTAGTCTTTTTTTTTGTGAGTGCCGACACTTCAGTATGGAGCCTATAAATACACTAAATAATACTATAACTATATATATGCATATACATAAAATCATGGGAATGCATCCTATTTTAATTATATTTCTTACGCACATTATCAGCCTCTACATATACCATGTTTTTAATGGGTTTGTGACATACAGGAACCAGAATAAGGTTTATTTTACCAACTGGTTCATTGGTAATATTGATTAATTTATTATGTTTACCCATGGGATATGGCAGACAATTTTTCAAACTCTCTCCTAGGAATAAAGATGAAAGGGCACATAATAACAAAAGTGAATGGAAAAAGCTGGGTTACTCCATAGGGCTGATAGCAATTAATGAAAGAAATTGAGGTGGGAATAACTTGTATGCACAAAGATGAAGTGCATATTTTAATAATGGTGCATCAGTCATACCAACCCTAGATTATGACTGCAAACATTATTTATTTAAATTAACCTTACATTTAAGACATGGTCCATGTTGGCAAGGGGATAAATGCTTTGGAAGCAGAAGTACTCAAGCTATATCTTTATTCATAACCCTGACATTATATTTGTTTCCGAACTTTCTTCATCCACTCTGTCTCTCACAGAAAAAAAATTAATATTGTCCTTACCCAGTAACTTAAAATATTTGACTCCTGGACTGCAGCAGATTCAAAATGTCAAATGTACTTCAGGTAAAGGGAAATGACAAAGTGTATGTAAGTAAGGTGGGATTTTAAGAATCAGTATTTCCATTGCCATAGTCTGCTTTGCTATCCATTCATGCTTTCTTTCTGTAACAATCCTGAATATGACTGTAATGTGCTGCTACTCAATTGTTAACTAAACTTGAGGCCTTCCCCTTTCTGCTTTACCATTATTTGTGCAGAGGCATTATCAGCTGTAGTTTGGTTTCTGCAGGTACTTAAGTAACACTTGAGGAAATGTATATTTATAGGAGAATGAAGCTGACTAAGGATAATACACATCTCTGTGAAAACAGCATAACTCCTCCTCCTCAGTTTCAGTTTTACATGCATTTAAACTGTCTGTAGTGGAAAATCTATCATAGTGAAAAGTGAAAGGAATCAAGTCTTATTCTGTTTTTTTCACAGGATACTAAATTAGACATGAATAATCAGCCTTTTTGGGGGTATCAATAACAATCTGACGCAATCCTTCCATGTGCATTTTCATTGATAACTACAGTTCTATAACCCAATATGACAATCAAGTCTGCTGTAAAATTTGATGCCTCCAAATGTGTCATTTTGCAGTTATGTCCCCCTGCAGATCATGGTGCTGTATTTTACTGGTTATGAAGTATATATTGTCTTCCAAAATATCTGTACAAAGATGCTGGCTGCTTCTGAAAAGTTTGGTTCATTGGCTCTGTTTTTGTTTGACTTTGATGTGATGTCCTCAGGAAATCTTTATAAGTCCACAAAATGAATGGGCTATTTTCCCTTAAAAGAATATCTTTCTTACTAGGTTTCTGCAAGCTACACCACATGATACTTACATTGAAAGCCTGCAGGTTCAAGTAAAAGACATTTCTTTTCAAGACTTGAAGACTTGAAACCTTATATAATTAGCCTGTGTTTTAGAGTGTCAGTGTTGTTTCGTAACATTTTGCTGAACCTCTTTGAAAGCAGCATTTCCCTTTTCCATACTGTAAGGAGAGCTAGACAAGCTGTGATGCAGTGCAAATTGAATGTTAGTATTTTCAACATTCAGAAATTCATTAAAGTTCAAAATACCTCCCTCAGCACCTTGAAGGACACATTGTTCCTGTGGGGGTTTCCTTCATTCAGAAAGTAATTTCTTTTCAAACGTGAAAAGAAACAGAGTGCCAAATAGAATATTTGTTAACACATACAGTGTGACAGGTTTTCAGATAAGAATATATCTTGTTGAAAATGCCAGCTTCATAGGACCTATAGAAGAAAAATCTATCAAATTTACTGCATTAGAATATCACTTAAGGTTGTTGTTTTAATCTTATACACAATGCAAGATTTCCATACTGTAATTCTAAGACACGAGACATAAGGATTCACTACCTTAATGTTTTTGCAGAGAACAAAGACACTTTTTTTCTAATCTGAATCCTAGAAAAATAGTTACATTACTTTTATTGTGGTAACTATTTTTTTTCAGCATTACATCCTAGTTGACTTTTATTACCTGTTGTTGTTTTTTTCTCAGTCACTGTGCCCCTTTACTACCCTCCATTGTTTCAGATGGTAACTATTGCAGCTCCAGTAAACCATGGGGAGATGGCAGGAGATAGCAGTCATCATTCATGGCTTGTGGGAGCTGGTGAGAGCTGGTGGGCTTTGCTATAATCTGGATCACACTTACATGGCAAGTAGTAACAGTTAGCAGAGTGCTGCAATACATACTCACATGTCATTGTTCCATTATCTGTTTTAAACTGCTACTAAAACCCAATGTAAGCATTATGGAAGAATTAACCCACTGCCCTCCTCTATTGGCCAACCCCAGAAAAGACAAGACAAGGCTTGTAACTCTCAAATAAGGTAGGAGAACAGCTCATTGACTATCCAGTGTCAAACCATCAGTTTATCCTTGGTACCTCTCTTACTGCTAGAAGCTGGGTTGCTAGAGACATAGTCAGCAATTAGTCCACTTCTTTGGCAAAGCTGAATAAATCATTTGGATTGTGTGAATTTGTTGGAGTAGCTTTGAAGTGGCTGAGGGGTTGGTCTGGTCATAGCTGTTTGGGCCTACATGTGGAGTGTTGCACCGAATGGATGGTGGAGACCCAAGTGTTAGATGGTGATGTGCTGGGTCTGGATTGGTTTTTGTTGGTTGGAGGGAAATGGACCAAGATTTGGGACATTGCTGGTTTGGAGATGAGGTTATTGATGGTGTGGATGGTGAAGACTGAGATCGTTGGAAAATGAAGATTGTGATAGCTGATCTGTCATAGATGTTCAGGCCTCCTGATGGAGATTTCTACCAAGGGTGGATGATGGAGACCCGATTGTCTGCTGGTGTTGTGTGCTGGATCTGGATTTTTGATTTTCACTTTTTGTTGGGTTGGTGGAGTTGGACTGAGATTTAACAGTGTGGAGATGAAGCTTTGGATTGCTTGGACTCTGTTGTTTGTGTGTGTGTGTGTGTGTGTGTGTGTGTGTGTGTGTGTGTGTGTGTGTGTGTGTGTGTGTGTGTGTGTGTGTGTGTCTGTGTGTCTGTGTGTGTGTGTGTGTGTGTGTGTGTGTGTATATTATGTGTTTGTGTGTTTATGTTTTTTGCAATGATTTCTGTGTTATGTTTTTTACATGAGCTTGAAGAAATGTAATTTAATTCAGTTGTGCACTTTTGTTGTATGTTCTGAATGACAAAGTTTTACATGACTTGATTTGAATCACAATGGCATACAGAAACAGATTTGGGGAGAAATAAGTATTGTTTGCTCCATGTATTCCTCTTTTCTACTTATTGGGTAAACCAAAGAGCCTATTATAATGTGCAGTTTAGTTATTTTCATTGAATTTTAACCTATTTTTTTAATAAAAAAGAAAATCCTTCCACAAGGCTGAAGTACAAGTGAAAACACTCTTGCAGTCATCAGAAATAAAATCCGATGTTGTTTTAATTAACACTTTCTTCTACTTCATTACAAACATGCTCCCTCATCGCTATTGCATAAATAATAAAAATCATACCCTACCACCTAGTGGCTATTAAGCCATACTGCGTAAAAATAAAACCACTTTGAAACAGAAAGATCAGTTGTACTTTACTCTGAATAATACATTAAACACAATCATGAGCATTATTCACTCACTGTTAATAAAATATAAACTAACCACTATGTTAAATGGTGAAACGTCATTAAATTTATACAATGCTATACTTAGATCTGTGCCCTTTTAATTAATAATAAACTACTGAGGGATATTCTATCATTGATACCTGGGGGACTGGTGGCATCTAGCAACACTTGCCAATATAGTTCATACTTCTTGCCATGCACTTTTTAGTTACCGCCCTTTCAAAAAAAGGCACCTTTTCCAGCACAAAAAACACACATTTCTTAGAATGTGCACAAATTACTGAATGTTTATGTAATGCATTATTACCATCTTTCTTCTTAATAGCATAATTATGTTGGTAAATGCTAACCTTTAAAGCCTTTAATGTTTTACCAACATAAAATGCAGGGCATGAACTGCATTGTGCTAAATAAATCATACTCTTAGTGTTACTATTGCATTTTCCATTTGGGTAGACCAGTTATGGAAAGGTGCCTCTAATAAAATTGGCAGCCTCAAAAACATATTTACACTGGCTGCTACCATCACATTTGTACATACCCTTTGCAGTCATATGGTCTTCCCAGTTTCTTTTATCACAGTTCTCAAATCACTTCTTAAGGTTAACTCCCATTCTAAATACCAACGTGGGGCTGTTGCCCAAAAACTTATCCAAAGCTTGGGCTGTAGTAAAGCTAAACCAATTTCTTGTTAAAATATCTTTAACATCCTTGGTAGCTTTATTATAAGCACATGCCAATGTCCTAGGAAATACATCAGTATTGTCATGATTTACACTCCCTTCAATAGCCATAACTCTCACATTTGATCTTACCATTGGAATATCAAAACCATACTTCAAAAAGGTTTGTAATAGTAGGATGTCTCAGCAATAACCTCCTCTTTAAGACACTGCATAAAGTCTAAAGGCTAGTGTCTGTCTTGAAACATCTGTGTTAAAGTGTTTAACTCCAACAAATTTTGTATCATCAGAAATCAAGCATGACAATCTAATGAACTGAGTTTTAATGACATTTCTTTTCTGCCATAAGGGGTGGTACGTGTTAAAGTGCAATAAACTGTTAAAGTGTGTCTCTTTCCTATAAATTGTTGAAGAAAAACACCCATTCTCAGCATCTTTAGTAATTTTAACATCCAAGAAATCAATTTCCTTTGTGTTAAAATGTCCTTTAAAAGTCAGAAATGAAGTAGTATTGTTTATATAACTCAAATATTCATTGATACAGTGAAAATTGTCTACTCATAAAATAAATACATCATCCAAGAATTTCAGGTAACCTTGATATTAGTAGCAAAAGATGAGGAAAAAAACAAACTTTTTCTGTCACCACCATAAAATAATATTTGCAAAAACTGGAGCTGCTAATGCTCACACAGCTGCCCCAGTAAGCTGTATGAAGTACTTGGACTAAAAGCATACAAAGTCATTTGACAACACAATGTCTATGGCTTCCACCAGAAAATTGACGGTGCTGGAAGACATCTTAGTGCCACTTGTCAACGTTTCATGAAACCATTGCAGTCCCAACTGATGTGGAATTACTAAAAACAAATCCTTCACATTAATAACCAAAAATGTAACATCACTGAACTGTTCATTTAAAAAATGTCAAGTATCATTATGAATATAAGGTTTATAATCAAAAAAATATTTTAAGGTGTAATCAACATACTTTGCCAAAGGCTTGGTTTTGGAGACTTCTGCTACCACAATAGGCTAAAACGGAGGATCTTCAACTTATTTATGCACTTTTGGAATACCAGAAATATTCAGTATAACAGGTTTGTCAACCCTCAAAGATTCCAAAGTCTCATTTTCCAATCTAAAATTTGTAGTAATGTCCTCTAGCCATAAATCAATATGCCATTTTGCAATGTTAATCTCATTTTTACTAATACCCACAAAAAATGCACCATTGTTGAGATATTTTTGCATTTTTGAGAATATCAGAAATAATCCACCAACACAGTGCTACCCCCTTATCAGGTTTCATTGTTCCCATTGACTGATTACTGGTGAGCTCCCTCAAAAGTTTGTTCTCATTGGATAAGTTGTAAAAAATGTAGTTGGCTTTCAATGCTCACATTTCCTTTTTACAGGCAGTTTTGAAGAATATTAAAATAGGGTTCAGTGGAAGATTGAACAAACTGTATCTCTGTAAACCACTACCCAGTTCATTAGGTTGCTTGTTGTCTTTAAAAAATGAAAATTACAACTTTACAGGTTTTAACATTTACAACTACAGTCCCTTTGCCATCACCCCCCTTTATGGTGAGCTTTTTTGTAAAGGTTTCACACTTGTATCAGCCAGAAAGTTTAATTTTGTGGAGGATTGGATTGACTTGAAATTGTTTGTTTGTAATCTGAATTTAGCTTTAGTTTTTAAAGACAACAGTCAACCTGACAGTGAATAGCTCTGCATGTTCTATGGCATGGTGCGGTTACCTCCATGAAATGCTGTTTAAACTTGCTGTGCTAAAGAAACACACAGTTAAAGTAGAATATAGAATTATGTCATTACATTATGAATACATATTTAAAATTATTAAACACAGCTGGATATTAACCCTTGGCTCAAATTAAATTTCTCAATGCACTTACTCCTGCTGCTACAGAGTCAACTTAGCAGCAGGTGCTTTTCTTACACTCAGTACTATCCAAAGTGCACACTGCTAAGCCTCTCCACTTAACATGCTTGCACAGAGGTAAAGAAAATCAATTGAGGCCTGCATCTGCTTGTAGCTTAGCTAAACAAAAATGGGGAAAGCAACATAAATATGTTTTATGGTTAGACACTTTATGACACAACATTTATGATATGAACTATTTATGAACACCATATTATCTGTTAGATGTGCCTAACATAGTCAGCATGGCTAAGTACTTCTTAAGTTTATGTAGGAGTCCATAAATATGCATGTCGCATGGGTAAACACTTTGCCATTGATTGTGCAAACCAAATGCTTGGTGGTGCACTATGGAAAGTGCTGATTAGCATGTATTACTTATGTTTAATGCATAGTTACTCTTCACCCCATTAAAGTCCATGTAAAAACACAATGAAAGGGAAGGCACTGTTTAATGACTACACACATATTTACACTGTAGTCATTTGTTACCTGCACCCATGCACTTGAAACTTGGTCTCTCTGTACTTGTTCCCAAATATATCAAGCACACTTCAGAAATAAAAAATGCTTTACTGCATACCATGTGTGTCTTTGTACTGACAATACACATTCAGATTGTCTAATACTTGTAGTAATGTGGACAGCAATTTGCATATACTTTGCAAAGTTGTCTCTTACAGTATACCTGCTAATTGGAAACACAACAGCAAATACTATAAATTGCACATTCATAAATCTGGTAACATGCAGAACTTTAATATTTTGACAGTTGTACATGGCTACCCATCCATTTCATGCAGGCCTCCCAACATCTTCTCTCAAGCATCCAGTGATGATGTCATCCACCTTAAATTGTGCATCAACATTGTAAAAGTCATACTTGTGCTGTGGCACTTTTGTGTTACGTACAGAGTTTTGTAGCTGGTGTACCTAGTTAGGTAGTGGTTCTAATCTCAGTGTGTGTGTGTGTGTGTGTGTGTGTGTGTGTGTGTGTGTGTGTGTGTGTGAGTGTGTCTATTCAGAAAAGTGTAACTGTGTATCCTGCAGTCATCACTACAATCCCATGGAGTACAAATATTATGACAGTTGTACATGTCTGCACATCTATTTCATTCAGGCCTCCCAATATCTTCTCTCAAATATCCATTAATGATGTCATCCACTATAATTGTCCTTCAGCATTGTAAAAGTTAGACTTGTGCCACCGTGCTTATGTTAAATACTGAGTTCTGTAACCGGTGAACCTAATTACATGGGGTTTTAATTTCACTATAATCAATTTGTGTGTGTGTGTGTGTGTGTGTGTGTGTGTGTGTGTGTGTGTGTGTGTGTGTGTGTGTGTGTGTGTGTGTGTGTGTGTGTGTGTGTGTGTGTGTGTCTAGTCAGAAAAGCATAACAGTGTATCCTCCAATCATCAGTGCAATCCAATAAAATGCAAACATTTCTTCAGTTGTACATGACTATACATCCATTTCATTCTAGCCTCCCAACATCTTCTCTCAAACATCCACTATACATTGTCCAGCAGCAGTGGAAAAGTCAAACTTCAGCTGTGGTGCTTGTTTTAAATACTGAGTTTTCTAGTCAGTGTACATACCCAGGTAGGGGTTCTAATCTCATTGTAGTCAACTTGTGTATGCCTAGTGAGAAGAATATAACTGTGTATCCTACACTCATCAATGCAATCCCATGGAGTACATATATTTTGTCAGATGTACATGACTACACATCCATTTCATTAAAGCCTCCCAACATCTTCTTTCAAACATCCATTGATGATGTCATCCACTATAAATTGTCCAGCATCATTGCAAAACTCAGATTTATGCTGTGGTGCTTGCTTTAATTACTGTGCTCTGGAATTTTTTTTGTAGTGGTTCTAATCTCACTCTGGTCAACTGATGTGTATGTCTGCATTCACTTGGTTGACATTCAAGAGACCATTTTACACCAGCATGTGGAACACTGCTATTACCATCCTCTTTTCACCAGACACTACTGATGTCATCAGTTATTAACTGTTGTCCAACATTATAAAAGCCTGACTTGTGCTGTGGTACATCCGTTAAGTACTTTGCTTTTTAAAAAGTTAGGTGGGGGTTTTATTTTCACTGCAGATAACTGTGTGTGCAGTCAACAATCACTATGGTGACAATTTTAGAATGATATGTGAGTCCAGAGTTATGTCAAACCGTCCTCCAAACAACACTGTAGCATACAATGATTATGTCATCCTGTACAACATGCACTCTGACAGTATTCAAGACAAACCTGTGCTGTGGCTGTAACATTAAATACTGTGTTTGCAAACTATTTTACCTACACATATAGGTGCTCTAATCTGACAGCAGGCAACTTGTGTGTCTATCCATGCAACTATCACTTTTGAGACAATTTTACACAGGGATGTAACTCCACTCCTCACAACATGTTCTCCTCAGCATACAATAATGCTATCATACTCCATAAAGTGCAACATGACAGTATTACAACCAGATGTTTGTGGCGTTGCTACTGTGGCACTGCATGGCATTCATATTCTATACCTACACAGGTGTAAGATTCATATCAGGCTTAGTCTACTGGAGTGTGTGTGTATGTGTGTGTGTGTGGGGGGGTGGCACATTATGGTCATTGTATGATCTTTGGAATCACTATTCTTTTCATTACCACTTGGGGAACCTTTCATGTAGCCCCACACATCCAACGCCCTCCTTTTTCATTATAATGCAGAGTCCTTCCATAAGACTGTGCAAGCCATCTCCAGACCCCTGCATGTGTAATTGCTAATTCTGTCATGGTGTGGTTCACGTGTTCCATATGGACAGTGGCAGACTGTAATGCAATCCAACAAATATACACATACGCACAATAGTCTTACTATCTTGCATAATATAGATATAGAGATTTTTATTTACATGGGATAATGATGGCTAGAATTTTATGTGATGTTGGCCATTAGCCTAATAATGTCTTATGACCCTATGAACAGCTGACATGTCAATGTTGCTTTCATTGACATGTACTATATTGAGGTGTGGATGTATTACAATCTGTGATGTGAGCTGATGTATCGATGACCATTACTGCCACTGCATTACATGTTCCTTCTATAACAGTTGTAGTAATATGGCTCCAGAGAACTGTTGACATGGTATAATACACTTTTATGTATATTGTTGGTGTATTAGGACATGTGTTGTAGTGCAGCAGAGCAACATTCTACACAGTTAACATTCTGCCATCACAGTGATGCTTGCAGAATGGCAGATATGTGCATGTGTCTACATACCATCGTTAAATGTTCTGTGACAGACATCAGTATAAATTCATATAGATTACATGGTCACATCAGTCTTGTCTCATACACATGTTATTATGCTGTGATATACATAACAGATGTATCACATGTATGATTCCATTGCAACCTTGTGCAAGTCATTGTATGTGCAGTTGTGTTACTGCAACTAAGGATTGTTGAGGTGGTCAGTAGCACTACTGTGTGACTATTACCATTTGGGTCAGGAAATGTTCTGCACGAGCCACAAACAACAGATCTCTAATGTGTCCTGATATGGCATCAGGCCACTCAGACACTACTTGCCCATGAAACACATACATGCATATGTTGTGCAATTGATCTAAGTATGTAACACTGCTACAGTTGCATGACTGTGTGCATAGTGCCAGTGGGATGTGATGAATGACCAAAGTTGTATTTGGAGGTCTTTTCACAAATCATTTATTCCAATAAATGTGAAATGTTAAGGGGAATACATATCTAAACACAGATCTATATGTGAATGCCATCAGACACAACCATCTTGAGGAAATAGACAATCCACTAGCTGACAGTTTGTCTCCCGCATTACCCCAGTGTTGCCACTGACCATAGGCCAAAGTATATATATATGCAAACATTACTCAGTTTTTATTCTAAGGAGGGCAGATAATCTGTGCACTCTGTATGGCGAATAACACAGAATTAATGTGCCCTGACAACATTACAGGTTGCCTATAGCATGAATCAAAACATGGGTCAACCAGACACAGTCGGATCCATACTTCAACACAGCCTCCAGACAGCCTATATTCCCACAGAAGAGAATAAATCAATGTGCATCATTTTGAATGGGGGGAGGGCATCACCTGATGAATGCATGTATAGACCCATCCTGACTCTCCTCACCTGTGAGGTAGATCAGAAAGCCATCATGGACCTTCTCTAAAAGGACACAGGTAATATCGCAACTCTGTACCAAACACACATGTAATTTGTTTAGGCTGCATCATGTCTGTTATATCTATTCAATATCCTCAAGAAGGTCAACAAGGGCATCCATGATGACAGCACTAACATTCTGAGTAACTTGACCTGGCCAAGGCATTTGCCACAAATCCACACTGAGATATTACTGAGAAACTGTTACAAGTAGCTGAAAACACCTACATTATCAAATGGGTAGACCACTAGATCACATAAATGATAGATAAATATGTTGAAATGTATGAAATGACCTATATCTAGTGTCCAGTGATCAGGTCCATACATCAGGGCTCTGTGCTAGCCACTTTCTTGTTCATTATTAAAGTCTTAGACATCAAGACTCTTTACACATCCTTTGTATAACCAACTTTGTGGAGGACTGCAGATTGTGGACAATTGTTGAATCCAAGTGTGGCATTGCTATAATACAGACAGTATCAACACACAGAAAGGATTGCTGACACAGCCAGTAAGACACAGTAGATGAACAAAAATCATGGGTGGATTAGTTAAGTTTAAAAGCAAATACATAAGCTAATTATAATATAGATAGCACACCCCTATGAGCTGAATAAGTGGTATATGACATGTATACTCAGTTAGATGGTATGTAGAATGTCCACCAGCATGTGCCCACAGTTATGACTACTCCTTTGTATGTAAAACAACTCCTGAGTATGTGTGGGACATCCACATCAAAAGGCATTATAGTTCCATAGTTCTCAGCCCTAATCACACCAGTATGGTCACAAAAACTAAGGTTTCAAGCAAGGCTCAAAGGAATAATAAATAATCCTTAGGAAAATCAAGAAATCCTTTATTCTGTTGAACAGGTAAGTGCTTTTGCTTTGTGGTTTCTTCATCAACAACAAGGTATATATATTCTTTCTAATTACACCAGTACCTGAGTACAGTACACCCTTTTTAATATACTTTCCAACACATCTTCCAGGGATAAGTTACTCAAGTGTACTACATTTCCCACAGTGAGCTCCAACACATCTTATTGGCCATACCTAAGTATTCTTTTTGTTGCATAACCATTAGTGGTTGATGGTGTGGAACCCTCATCAAGGTGTTATAGAAGATGCATATGTGATATGTGTTCCTGTAATGCACACGGTAAATACATAGCTAATTGACAACATTGATGGCATGGGTTACATTCATGACAGTGTTGATTATGCCATATATATGCCATACGCACCTGTCAACTAGCCTGCACTGCTTGTAATTTCAAAATACAGTGTCCCTCCTAACACTTCCGGCAGATGTTAAATTTTGAGTAAGGTGTGCTTGATTCTCCTCATAGATTGCTGACAAATCATGACAGTTGTACAAGATGGTTCTTGAAGAATCATCTATAATCACTCACAATCACATATATTATGTCAAAGACATGGGATTAATGGTGGTATTATGCTGATATTGTCCATGATTGTGTGTGCTTCTGTCTACTGTTGTCCATGAGCCTGTTCCTATGTGTCCCTCTTGGTTGAGACCTATGCTGACATAACCTTACAATTCAGGCAACTCATTCACATAGCATCACAGTATGCACCTACCCCCTATTTTATATACCATCTTTGATATATGCCCCCTCCATTGTTCATGTCAGGATGCTTCTGTCACAAAGAATCCTTTCCACTGATGTGTCATCTTGTGTGACAGTCATATAATATACAATAAGTGTGTAATGATATTACTATACCCACAAAGGAGGTGTACACAGCAGTATGTATTGTACACATGTACATGTGTGATTACTGCTCATGCTAAAATTGCCTTTTCTTTGTGGTGTAAGTACATTGACATGCCCTCACCTGCTGTAAATCACCATGTTTCACATGTCCTCTTTCCCTGTGTTCATTCCTACAATTCATCTGTGTGCCCCTTTCAGTACACACACTTCCCCAGAATAATTATGTATAATTCAGTCTATGTACCCTTGCTGATCACCACCAAAACATTTATTCTGTATGCCTAAAACATGTTTGCACAGTACTCTGCACTGACTAAACATTATTCTAATATGCTATAATTTTATTAGTTGCCTTATATTAAGCCCTGGCAATCATTTTGGCTGTCTGCACAATCATGCAAAACAAGTTTGCCTGTAGGTAAACATGGCTCCATATCTGCAGGTGTTTGTGCTGCTTAAGACAGTTTTCTCGCTGTCAACTTTGTTGCTAGCCATGAAACTGTGCTTGTATTTGTGTAAATGCGATATGCGGCATACCTATGTAATTAGCGCTGCTGCTCATTGCCCAGACACATAAACTCCATGTAGGCTTCACAATAAGCCAACACAGAGTTTGTTGAATACCCAGATTTGTTTCTCTTGGTACATACGATACTATAATAACTAAGTGCAGCAACTTCAATGGTCAATGTTACTTTTGTCTTTTTCTCTTAAACTACTATATCTGACTTTCTTGCATCTATTTTTGAACTGTTATTAAAGGGTGATCCCATGTGATATAAACTTCATCATTAATGATAATATTTTGTGATGCATGTTTCTAATGCTTAGTTCTATATTGCAGTGTTTGCACAATCTTCAGTTTTTCCACATAAATGTGTTTTTCAGTACACAGATCCTTAGCCATAAATGCATCACACCCAGCAACAAGATTTATAACTATTTCCAGTTCTGTTTTACAGGATCTGCATTTGTCTGTTTCTCCCACTTTTTAAAACGACTTTGTAAAGCAATGCATGTGCAGCCTACTATCGTGTGTGTGTGTGTGTGTGTGTGTGTGTGTGTGTGTGTGTGTGTGTGTGTGTGTGTGTGTGTGTGTGTGTGTGTGTGTGTAGGGTAATTATTAGCCTTTCATTGTTTGGTTTCAACTCACCTATCCTTAACTTTTCTTCTTCAGTGTGGCAAATCTAATTTTATAGACACCATATTTATAGGAAGAAACAATAAGTGCTGTCTTGAATCATCTTAGAGTAACCTGAGCTGTGAAAAGTTCCATCCATCTATGTTTATGAGTTGCAACCTATGTCTATAGCAGCCCTGTAAACAGCCTCCACCTATGGAGTATAACAGGCAACTATGGAAAGGAAGTAGATTGCAAGGCCTTTCTTATGGTCGCATATACATAAAACATGGAACTCAACTTTTTTATTTGAAATGTCATAACAAGTCAGAGCCATAAGGTGGTTACCAATTTATATTGGTTGTCAATCAGTATACACAACTTTATAAAAATGAACCATTTAATAGTTCACAAACTGTCATTTTGCAATTGCTTGCAAAATGTGAACTTGTCTTCTTTAAAAGATAGCAGCAAATAATTAGTTTGCAACATAATGAAGCAACCTAATATTTGCAGCAAAAAGTATGGCACTTTACAAACTATAATTAAGTTTTGATAACTGAGATAGCTTACACAAAGCAGCAGGGGCATCAAGTTGTTGTGTTGTCGGAGGCATGAAGATGCCTTGCTACATCTGTGGGGCAGGGTAGAACAACTTTATATTTCTTGAATCAAGGGTTACTAAAATTGAACTGAATAGCATAACAAGTTGAGAAATATTTATTTGTGAATTTTCAATTGATAAGTGTACTTAACCATTATTTTTTGAAATATTGGCATTCAAAGGTGCTGGTAAATAATTTAATAACATGATTCTAAAAGCCATGTACTTATACATGATATATTTCATGTATCATTCCTGTTGTTCACTGGAAATGGAACCTGTAGGCTACTTTACTAAAAAGATACTAATGTAAAATAGAAAACTGGGCCTACCTAGGGACAGGGTGCCTGTATTTTGGGATCTCAACTGATTGTTGCAAGATCTGATAGTCTCTGTGGAGGGTTGGGGGGGGCAGTAATCCATACGTAGATGTTCAATTGTCAGGATATTATAGGGAAAGTGCACCTCATGCAGTGATAGACATCTGCTTGGCCCTTTATCACTGTTAAGATTTAAATCTGCAGGGAAGGACTATGAACCTGAAAATGTTGTTAATTGTTGAATAAACATGGGTTTTGGCTGGAATTTTGGACTCTAATTGAAATGATGCTTAGACATGTTGACATGCAGACTTTTCATCTACTCTGGGCAATTTACTTCAAAAAGAAAAACTTATTGTGTAAGTAACAGGCCCAGTTTTTGATCAGCAACAGATGTTACTACTGATAGACATAGAATGAGAACAGAGAGTTGAGAGGAAGGAGTTAGGATATGTGTTCTTATTCTTGTTAAAAATTTTAACTGGAATACGATATTTGATTATTTATTTAACTACTTATTAAGCTACTTTTTAATATTTGTCCAATTTTATTATTTATAGTTGCCTGTTTAAAATTGTTGGATTGTAACTCAGATTGTTTTGACTTGTTGACTAGCTGATTCAGAATGATTCTAGTCTGTATGTTCTGTTGATTTAAGTTCTGAATTTTCTGGAATGAAAGATTTTCAGAATTTTATAACCTTGATATCAAAGCCTCTGTTAACTGTTATCTACTATAGAAAACACCTTAGGCAAATTTGGGGAGGCTACATTTTACTAATCATCAATAAACTGATTCAGAGTGTAGCTTTGGATGCAAGTCAGACATTTGGATGTACATTTGGATGGGTAGTTAAAAATATATGCTTTATTAACTATCAATATATTGATGTAAAGTAGCTCACTGACTGCCCCAACTTCACTGGATTCAAATTTGGTATCCTTGAGGTTCTACCATTTGACCCTGGGGTGGGGTGGGAATTAATGTTAGAAATAAAAGAATTTCAGTGGTAGGTTAGATTAAATGCCAGAAACCCCCAGGTATTAATAAGAATATTTCTCTACTCCCCATTTTAAAGAAGAGAACATTCAAATTGTAGTTTTCATTGGCCTCTATAGACTTTTAGGTTGGGAGCTATCATGTTTTAGTACAATCATTAGGTACTGGTTTTAGATATTATGGAATGGTAAAACTGTTATGTCATTCAATTACCCTACTATGGTTTTAATATATTTGTCCTTAAACATTTATGTGGTTTATTCTTAGTTTTCAAGTGTTTTGGTTAAGTTTGCATGAATTTACACATGCTGATTTTTTACTTGATTTAACATTTGTAGTTTTTTTTTATGGAACTCCTTTAAGTTTGTATTACTAGAAGAGATGGTACATGTTTTGTATACACAGGATTGTCAGTAATATTGTATTTTATTGCAATTATGATGGTATATATCTTTAAAAGGTCATGTTAGGTAATGTGTTAATTGGATATGACATATAAGAGTTGCTGGTATGACATGGTTGTTCTGATGAAGTCCCAGTATTAAAGTGTGGAGGGATGAAAGCGCTTGACAGAGTGGATTTTAATAAACCAATTTGCATTCATGGCTTTGCTGCATTTTTGATGAGCTCATACGGCTGAAGGTCACATGTAGAGGTTCTTTTTATTTGTTAGTTTGGCTTTCCTCTTTTTTTGCTGCTTTTTTTCTTCTGAGTTAATATCAAATATAACTAATATTGGATTGGGAAAATGTCTACATGCCTGTAAAGACAATTTCATTCATAGGTTCATAGGTTCATAGGTGTGTACTAGACTAATGGCACTGGAGCCTTTGCAAGCCTAGCCTATAGGATTACCCTGGCATCGTGCCACCTGACCTCAGTTCTCAGTGCCTCTGTCAAGTAGAGCCACTGGAGTAATCCCCAGGGTGATTTTTCTATTTCCCATCCACTCATCAAGAGTTCTCTTGAAGAGGGCCAGTGAGGTGCTCTGCTTGACATGTATGGGAAGTCTGTTCCATAGCATGGCCAGTCTCTGGGTTATAAACCTGCCCCTCCAGCACGTTTTGTTGATTGCGATAATGAGGTTGAGGTCTCTGGAGCGTCTGGTGCAGAGGGATTGGGATTTCTTTAGATGTAGCATTTCTAACAGAGCTGGGTCAGACATGGCTTTGTAAGTCAAGCAGAGGTCACCTTTAAATAGGCAGTATGAGACAGAGAATAGTTGGAGTGTTTTTGAGTCTGTCCATATGGGACAAGTGTTTAAGGTCTAGGATCCTCTTTGTGAGGTACTTTTGCAGGCTCTCCAGTTGTTGCAGGTGTCTAGTGAGGTACATGCCAAATGGGGCATTGTACGCAATGACTGGCCTAATGAGGGAAGAGTAGAGGGAGACAATGACCTCTTTCTTTCTAGATGCAAAACCCTTAGTAATGAGATATGCCACAAAGAAAGACTTTCTGACCACAGTGGCAATGTGGTGGTCAAAAGAGAGGTTGCTGACAACCTGTGTTCCCAGATCTTTTATAACACCTTCTGTGTTCAGTGGACTACCATCAATGTGGTAATTCATGGGAACTGGGTTTTTCCCAAAGGGGATGATGACATTTTTTGACATTGAGCTTAAGGCCATGGTTCTGACACCAGTCATTGGTCTCAGTAAGGCCTTTCTGTAGGATGTCAACATCACTTGGGGAGTTAATAATGGCTCCCAACTTGCAATCATCTGCAAACTTTGTCAGCTAGAGTCCCTTCTTGTTGGCCTGGACTTCAGAGAAGTAGATATCAAATAGGAAAGGCCCCAGGACCAATGCCTGTGGGACTCCACTCATGACTGGTTGGCAGTCTGACTTGAAGTCAACTACTTTCACACTGTGGGTTCTATCTGTGAGCCAGTTTGCAACCTACCTAGTGATATACGGGTTGATTCCTAGTTTAGTGAGTTTTTTTTATGATTCCTGAGTGGAGAATGGTATCAAAGGCCTTGGCCAGATCAAGGTAGGCTGTATGAACCACCTTGCCTTCATCCACAGCTCTGGTGACTGAATCAAAGAAGTTGACCAAGTTGCACAGGCATAATCTACCCTTCACAAAACCAAACTGTGTGGGATCCAGAGTTGGGAGATTCTCTATATCCTTTTTTATTAGGTCCATGATGATGCATTCCATAGCTTTGCATATCAGACTTGCTAGGCTAATGGGGTGATAGTTCCCAGGGTCTGTAGTCGCTCCTCCTTTGTGGAGAGGGATGACTGTAGAAGTGCGCCATTCGGTAGGGACAAAGCCTGAGGTGAGGCTGTGTTTGAACAGGGCACACAGATGAGGTGCCAGTTCACTCTGCAGTTCATGTAGAACACAGCCAGGGATATTGTCAGGTCCCATGGAAGCTGTGTTCTTGGCCTTGGACAGTGCTGTTTTAACCTGTGCAGCAGTAATACTGGGTGCCTGGCAATCTACTCGTATTATGATTGGTCCTTTGGGGGGAGAGAAGGGTAAAGTTGGCACTGAACCTGTCAGCCATTATATTGGCAATATCTGTTGGCTCGGTATAGGAGTTACCATTGTGTAGTAGCTCAGAGCAAATCTGGGTATTGCCGTAGAGATTCTTTACATAACTATAGAAGGCCTTGCGTTTGTCTTTACTATCTGCTGCAATTCTGTTTTCATAGTTAGCTTTAGAGGATTTGATGAGGGATCTCAACTTTTTGTTGAGGCTAATAAGGGAGCTTTTCCAGTCTTGGGACTTCACCTTTGTCAGCATCAGTTTTCTCCTTTTCTTGTAGAGTTTGTTAATGGCAGGGGACAACCAGATTGGCTTCTGTTTTTTGGAGGAGAGTGTCTTGGTTCTATTGGATATGGCGAGATCCATGCATTTGTGTACATGTTCATACAGGGCATTGGTGTATGATTTGGCGGTCATGCAAATATTCTCTATTTGCATGGGTGCCGTGAAGTTAGCCACCTCTGTTTTTAGGAGCACAAAGTTAGCTTTGAAGACGTTTTTCATGGTGGTAAGCTTTGCTGGGGGGTGGGGGTTTGTGGGTGGGTGAGATGTGGATTTCCAAGGTGATTAGTTTGTGGTTGGATATAACCAGGGAGGAGTTGACTATTGGTGTAGAAGAACGGTCGCCCATGTTAGCAACCAGGTCAAGGATGTTGCTACCTGTAGTGGGGGTAAAAACGAGCTGGTCCAAGGCACTGGAATTAATGAATTCCAGGAAACATTGGACAAGTGTATTGGTACATGAGTAGTTTCCCTAGTTAATGGAGGGGTAGTTGAAGTCACCCAGTACGAGAGTATTAGGTTGGACCCTAATACTCACCATGGTGCTTAGGAAACTGGAGTGTGAGTCTTGGGACATGCTTGGGGACCTATAACAGGCGAAGACCTGAATTGCTGTTTTACCCAATGTTAGCTGCACCTGAAGTATCTCTGATGCATTATGTTGGGCTACCAGTCTGGAGGTGTGCGCATCCTTTATGAATATGGAAACACCACCGCCTTTGGAGCTTTGGTCCAAGTTCTTGGGCTGAAAGGTGTGGAATGAGTTATAGCCTGGTAGTGCAGGGGTGCTTTCTGCTGCCTTGAACCAGGTCTCTGTTACAGTACAAATGTTGATGTTCTCCATTTTAAAGAGTGCTTCAAGCAAGTGCATTTTGAGATTTAGACTTCTAGCTTTGAGTAGCATGACCCTCAGATTGCATTTGTTTCTAGCTGTTACAGAGTCAATTTGGTCTTTGGAACACCACCTAAAATGGCACTATAGGGGTGGCAAGAGTCTTGGCTGGTATCTGGAAACTCAGGGGTGACAGATGCAGGCCATCTCTGGCAAAGCATCAAGGTCTGCCAATCATGTCATCCCAGGCAGGCAGACAGATACTGGATCCCCTTAGAGTGACACCAGAAACTTATCCAGTTGTTGAAATCAATCATTTTCTGCTTGTACTGTGGTATCATTCTGGGCAATGGTAGGATGCTGCTCAGGGCTAGGATCATACCTGCCTGGGCTCCATAATCCGAGAGCTCCTCCACGTCTCTTTTCATGTAGTACAGTGAGGTATGTCTCAGGTCATTCACACTCACACGTACAATGACAGAGTCATATTTGTACCTGTTGTTGAGGGACCTGAGTGCATGCCTTATGTGGTGGATCCTGGCACCTGACAGGCAGCTGACTGTTAATTTCTCCTTATTCAACCTAGTGAGTGGGATATCATTGTGCCTCACTATTGAGTCACATATGACTAGTGTGCTGGGCATGCCATTTTTCCTTAAGGGCTTTGGTTGAGTGGCACACTGTTTATGAGAGTTATGTGTCCCAAGTTCACCAGGTTAATAGGAGAAACCACAGGGAACTGACCTTTAGACATGCCTGGAGGGGTGAGCATTAATAATAAGTACTGCAGCTGTTTTATTGCAGAATGTTTAGTGCTGGTAGCACTTTTGTGTGCCACAATAATTGCTACAAGAAGTCTGGTATGGTAAAGTGCTAGACTAATAAGCTAGTAAAAGTGCAGGAGAGGAGAGAACTAGCAGATCTAAGGGAAAAATTGAAGAGCAGACTTTGGCATCTCTCAGAAGCTTACAAACAGTCCTGGATATAGCAAATCTGTATCTGGACTAGACTAGTTACAGGAAAGGCGAGAAACAAGCGCAAACAGGCTTTTAAACCAGAAAGTTGAAAGAAATGGAAAAACTGCCCAAACAGCCGATAAACTGCAAATTCTGGGCCAGAAACCACTCCTCTTGTGGTAGATAGGCTACCTAGTGCTTACCACTCCTTCTAATAAGCTAGAAGGCTTTCCTCTAACACAAAAAGGCTTGGGGGCTCAGAAGCTTACATACAGTCCTGGATACAGCAAATCTGTATCTGCACTAGACTAGTTACAGGAAAGGCGGTCAAAGGATTCTATCATTTATCAATTAGTCCATAGATGATGGAGTTGAAATGTATAATTTTAAGCCAACAAGATACAGAGTTTTTCCAGCAAATTTTGCGCCTTTTACACATGTTGATGGATCTGTTCCAATCACTTATGATGGAAAACAGCCAATGGGATTATGTGAAGTCAGTTAAGACGTCTCTAAGTGGGCATTCTATACAATATGATGGAGAAGCAACAAAGTTTAAGCTATATTTTATTAAAGGTTACATAGCTATGAGATTAATTCAGAAACTAACACACATGCATCTTAGTCTAAATAAGTTCTAGTGAAACTAAATACTTAGTTTACTTCACATTTTGAAGTTAGCATCATAAGCATATCATAGGTGATAATAAACATCATACATTTTATTTAAGCCACTATACAGTCTGGATAAGGCTCTATAAATATCATGACCTACTTTTTGTTGTAAAGCTTATGAATTTTGACATTCTAGCAATTACAGAAGTGTGGGTATTACAATTTAAAATTTCCATGGTTATGTGAAGATAGGGTGTCTCCAGTCTCAAAGAAATAGGGGAGATGTATTAATACTGCTTAAAGATGAATGATGCACTATCATACAAATTAATAGAACTTAGTAGCTATTTAGAGACAATAATATAGCAATAACACATGGCTGGTTGTGGGTAATGCTGGATTTACCCATTGTTGGTGTGGTTTGGTCATGAGGGCAAAACAAAGCCAACCGTGGGTAAAGCCAGCATTACCCACACCTAGCTGTGGGTTATTGCCATTATACAATGACATTATTTAAGAAAAAATACTTACATTTCTTAAACAATGTCTGTATAGTGGCGCAGTGGTGTTCTTCCGTGGATTCTGCCCTTTGATGATGTACTGCACATGTGTATGGGATTTATGTTCCCAAGCTTGCACAGTATATCACTGCTTTATAAAACAAGCAAACAGAAATGATTATCTGCTTTGCTTTTTTTTTTTTCAAAAAAAATAAATTATAACCTCTGGACAGTTTAGAAGTACAAGAGAAACAGGGGAAAATACAAAGAAAATCAGGTATGTTTGGTTTGTAGAATGTACCCGATTATCCTTGTATTTTCTCTGCTCTCGTACGTACCTCTCGACCTTTTATTTGAAGAAATGTGGACAAAGCATAAATAAATAAGGGAGAATAATTGTATATTTGTATATTGTGTGAAAGAAAGTCTGAAACTGAAATGTCTGTCATTATTTAATGACTTCGTTCCTCAGGGATTTGTTGGAAAACCACAAATTTTATGAGGAATGAAGTCACTAAATAATGACATGCTTTTCAGTTTCAGACACTTTCCTTCGGATTAATGCTTGTCTATGATGTGGAAAAAGGCACTTCTGTCTCTCCCGAGCTTTTGGCTTAACTGTTCTGACTTGCGATGTTCTCTCTATGCTAAAATAACTTCTCACTGTGAAACTTCACTATACATCACTTGTCAAACATAAATAAAAGAAAAACACAAACTGCAACTTCCAAGCAGTTTGTAAAAAAGCTATATTTAAGCAATCTGAGCACTTTCATCTGGACATAATTACAGACTTCATCAGAGATCCGAATTAGATCTGATGCTTTGTTGCTGATGGTTTTACATATCATCTCTGAGGTTGGACGACTTGTAGAAAAGGGAAGGGATATGTTTTTATATTCTTACTTTTCCTTTCTTTGAGTTTGTGCAACCTCAGAGGTAGTGTATTTGAAGACCAAGGGTATGAAGGCAGAATCTCTAAGCAGGTAAATGGAGGAGGCATTGTTTAAATAGTTGTGTGTGATGGTGTAAATGACAGAATACTCTGCTAGCATTACTATGTGGATTAACTATTTCAGTTATGCTATACTGAGTCCCATCTACACAGGACTTGCTGACTCATTATAGACCTGACATAAGCGATGGGAGTGCCAGTCTCAATGATAACATCTTAATGTCAGTATTAATTAGACAGGCTGGTCAATAATTGCAGGATCAGATTAATCAGTATTTTTCTTAAGCCTCTCCTACTGGAGACACCACTAAATGTTCCTATTACATTTGTCTTTCCTAAATAGTACCTCAATATTTGAGTCTTCTGCCCATTTATAAAACTCTATAGGTAGCCATGTGGGCATCGACTTACCTTTTCATTCTATATTCTGACCACGAAGACTCTACCAAATGATACAATCCATTTACTGTCTCCATTTATTTTGCTTTATTTATTTATTATGAGGACCCCTTTCAGCCATGGCTTGAGCCATTAGACAAGCACAACATAAAATTGAAAAGATCATACAGTAGGAAATGCCATAGTTCAAATATAGATAGAGTAGGATCATACCACTGAATATTTGTTGGTGCAATACCAGATAAAATAAGGAATGATCATTCAGCAGTATGTCATACAGCAAAGTAACAGTAGAGGTTAAAAAACAGTAAAAATAAAGAAACATAAATGCTGTTAACTATAATACAAATAGTACAACACAAGAACACTATTATAGATGCACAAGCTATTTTACAATACAGACAAAATTATATATTATTTAATACATGCATCAACCTCAAATAAATATCTAAAATATTTTCAACTTACTGATGATTCAAGTACAATAAGGTAGAACAGTAGGTAAAGAGCCATTCAGAGAGAATTGCCTAAATCAGAGTCATTTAAGCATGTACACTTGGATTCATTCATAGAATATACCTTTAACTTTTTCACAATGTGATTGTTAACTACATTTGACAAGGAGTTCCATGAAGCTGGTAATAACTAAGAGAATACTTTTTCACAAATTGCTAGAGAAAAATTTTGCCTCTAGATTTAAAAGTTTATATGATTTCTCAGAGAGAAGATGTCTCAAACCCCAAGGTTATTCATTACTGGAGTGTGTGTGTGTGTGTGTGTGTGTGTGTGTGTGTGTGTGTGTGTGTGTGTGTGTGTGTGTGTGTGTGGGGGCAGTAGTTTTCATTTAGCAGTTCAAAAGTTAAGATGTTGAGCAAAAGGTTAGCACTCATTTTAACTGGTAGGCAGTTGGTCTGTTAGATTTTAAAGCAACGTTAAATGAAACAAAGTGTAAAGGTCTTCACCAAAAATGGGCCTAGTGAAATAACCAGAAAACATCCCAACAAACCAATCAAGTTCTCAAACATACATATTCTGGGTCACTTGATGTATGCTCTGATTAAGTCTTTGACATATGCTAGACAAAATACTTAACTTGCTTAATAAAGATTTAACTTCTGTTTGAGAACTTGACTGTCTTTTGATGGGGAGGGAGGGGATTACTTGTTGTAAAACAATGGCATTCATTGATTTTGGATAAATGAATAGACAATTTCAATGGTTTGTATAATAAAGGTTTGTGAGCTGAAAGAAGGATGATTATAGCCAGGGTATAGTCTAGCCTTGAGTATAACACCTTTATGGCAACAGGCTTTCTAGACTTTGTATTAAGTAGATAGTCTAGAATGTTTCTAGATTGCTGTTCAATATGTAAACAAAAAGAAAGGCTTTGGTTGACAATTATCTACATATAATTCTGATGGGTCATGAAAGGTAGAGTGGTACCTGTAGGGTCTTTTATGGATATGGAGTACACAGCTAAGATTCTTTTTATGGTGTTAAACAGTATACGTGGATTTTGAGTTCTGGTAGCTAATTTGGTTGCCACTAACCAATTCATAACTGTAGGTTTTGAATCTTTTTGGAGTACTATGTTTAGTTATTGACAAGACTTGCCTGCCCTGGTAGCAACAGTGTTACCTACCTAAGTGTTGCATTTAATATACAGAAAGTTATGTGTAAAATCATTGATAACAATGGAGAATAGTAGTTTTCTTCTATGGTGAAACAAAGCCAATTTTTGAATTACATAGTGACTTCTCTCTCTTTCCTTTTCCTCCTAGTTTATGGTCAACTACATCCTCCAAGAAACCTTTGTAGGCAAACTTTCCACATGCCTTACTATCCATTTAGTTTTTTTGTAAAAATATAATATCCATTTGTTGTCTAAGTATTTTATCAATAAATTATATTCTTTTAATTGGGTGGATGTCCTCAACATTCCTACAATTATTTGAATAGTGTGCCATCTCTCCCACTACTTTTGGCCAGTATTTTATTGAGTACCACTTCTGCTATCACAGTCTACTCCCCTTTTCTCTGACATGGACAACTGGACTTTTGGCTCACCCTACTCTCAGGTGCCTCATCTTGCCTGTCCTAGTTAAGGAGTTTTTGGCAAATGTGATTCATGAAAATTGATTTCCATCAGAAATAGAAAGTATTTTCTGGTAAGTTAAAGTTCAACAGTCTTTTGCTGTCCATCTTCTCCACTGCTGAATATGTTTTGTTCATTCTTCTGTTCTTATTCTCTGCTATGTCGCTCACTTGCTCTGTCTTTATCTCTCTATCTCTCTCTCTTAGCTGTGGTCTCCACATATCTCATCTTTGGATCTATTGAACTTTCTGAGTTCTTCAAAATCAAAGTCTTAGTTGTCTTCAGAGATGCTGCTTCATGATATTGAGATGTCTGGATTATTACTCATGGTAACAGGCTTAGCGATTTCCACCATTTCTCACTTCTTGCTTCTAGGCTGTTTGAATGAACAGAGAGTTTCCAAGGCATTACTCTCATTTCAGTTCCACTATTTTGTTCACCAGGCATTGTCTGCAATTTTATTCTTGTTCCTCTACACTGGGTGTTGTTCAAGACTTCTGCCATTCTCTGCATTGGGCCAGGGTACTTCACTGATTCCAAATTTTGTCATAATTGCTCCAAGTCTACCACTTTACTTTGATTTTTTGGACCAAATTATGAAGAGGCAAATTCAAGATGATTGTTACATAGCAGATGCCTAGTGAGTCGAACTCTTGACTGTTTTTCATGTAGTGGTCAATTCATCGGCATTACTATGCAACATTATTTATTTAAGTTTCTTTAAACTAGGTATCCTAAACTGCCCCCTACATTAGTATGGGCCACCAATATAGTCTGTCATCATAAATACCTTTCCCTAAAGACTAAAACAGCTAACAATGGCTGATTATCTGTATTTATAATACGTTTCCTTCCATGATGGCAAATGTCCTCACTCCCCAGAACAGGCAAGTTGCATTCAACTTAAATCAAAGACTGTGGAACAATACTGTGGGTTCTCTGTACCATCCTAGAGTCCAACCAATAGAATAATAGAAACTATACATCATGAAGAATTACATGCCAGCCTAACAGGCAATGATGGACCAAAAAGAGCTATCATATGATCATTTCTTTTGTCTTCTTAAATGCATGTTCGCAGTCTTCCATTAATTTCTCTTCAGACGTGGACTGCAGAAATGCTGCTGTAGTACTCTGAGAGGTTCTACTGAAATCTAGTAGTTCAAGCATTCCAAGTATGGACTCTAACTACTGTGATATGTATAATCCATTCTTGTCAGCCACATGACTTTTCATTTTTGAAATATTTACTTTTATCTTTACCTACTTTAAAATGATAATCTGTTAGAATGTTTAGGAATCTTTGCAAATTGTCCAAATTATCCAGAAGTTGCTTTTTATTTTAGTCATTACCAGGATAACATCTTGCTACACTGCATATTAATAAGTAATTTTCAGGTGAACTCTATGGAAGAAGGTTGTTCTCACTACATCGTTATACTGTTATCTATTTTCTTGTTTGTGTCTGCCTTTGTCACATAAGAAACAATGTCCAAAAGAAAAGCTAAAGGAAATGCAAAGGGAGATAAGAATGAGGCAAAGAAGAGCCACAGAAGGGGTCTGCAAGGTTGTCCGCTAAACCTGTTCCACCCAAACCAGCTCTAAAGTGAAGCAATAAAGGGCCAAGAAAGCTGAGGGAACTGGAGATTTGAAGTGAAATGTTGTCAATTTTGATAACTGTGTACTTCTGGTGACTGTAAAGTTTGAAATAGTATTTTTTATCAAGATTTATAAATGCATTTTCTTTTTGTTGCATATGTTAAGGATAGTATTGCAAGGGGATTTCAAGAATGTCTGCTTGTTCCAAAGGGACAAGTCTTCCAAACCAGTTCAGGTTTTCCATCTAGTTTTGTTTTTAAAACTGCACTATAGTTTAACCAAGTGAACAGTTTCTTGGTTACTGTGGTTTTAATGGATTGAGTAGTATGTAGCTAACTGGGGGTGGGCAGGTTCATGTGTAAAGAATTTGGGTCTCATTTTATGTTTGGTTTGCTGCAGTTTTGAAATGTTTTCCCTCCATAGCGGTAGGGTTGACAGGGAAGCATTGTTAAACAACTACTGTAATGTGAATCATCAATCTTCAGTATAAATCATGGACTTCTGGACGTTTTGTATTGGTATGGACTTGTTTCAGAAAGTATGCTGCCATGCTCCAACTTACAGCAATGTCAGTACCATTTTTGAAGCTTGTGTTAACAAAAGCTGGATACAGTTCTGCTTAGAAAACAAATTGATTCTCTAATTTTCTCTCTCTTTCTCTCCTCTCCATCTGTCCCTCTAGATATACCTCAAAGTGGCTCACCTCCAGTTTTCACACAAGACCAAGACCTAAAAGTGTTATAAAAAGCTGCATTAATACTACTTCGATGGGTCCTGACAATAACCCTGGATGCATCTTAAATAACATGAAGTACGATTTAGCCACACCCCTAACAACACTGTTCAATCTCAGCCTCCTTACTGGTTTTGTACCAAGTGAAAGCAAAAGAGCTCCAGAGGACATTCCACAGACCCAGATACAGACCCATACGTCTGACCATTCTGATATGCAAAGCCATGGAAAGACTTATCATGGAATTAATCAAACAGCACATATGGAACTTTCAAACCCTAGATTTCAGTTTGTATTCATCAAGGGCAGTTCATACCTGTTCATCCTGGTGGATTTTTTTGAAAAGGTCACCATAGCAATGGATGAAGACAAAACAGTAAACACTGCATACTTCAACCTGGCCAAAGCTTTTGACAAAATTACCCACTCAGAGATAGTAGAAAAGCTAAATAAACTGGGAATAAACCTCTGTGTCACCTGCTGGGTTGCCAAGTGGCTCACAGGTAGGACACAGATAATAAAAATAGGTGAAAATTGCCTACAAAAAGAGACCATTCACCAGTGGAGACCCCCAGGGTTCTGTCCTGGGACCTCTCTTGTTTAACATCTGCTTTTCTGAAGTAAAAGCCAACACCAAAGGGCTCTAGCTGGCTACGTTTGCAGCAAGCTAGGAGCAGTCATTAAATCCTGAAATGACTTAGCCATCCGCTGGAAGGTTTGTCTCAAATAAATAACTGGTGTCAAAATCACTGCCTGAAACTAAATGCCAAAAAATGCATTATTGTATACTTTTGTATACTTTGGGAAGTCATATACCCCAGGGAATTACCGCATTGATAATATACCCCTAAGAGTTGACCTGGTTATTTGAGATTTGGGAACTTGTGTGGACAGTGACCTAACTTTTAATCAACATGTGTCTATTGTTGTAAGAAAGTCTTTCTATACTGCACAGTGTATAAACAAAGGAATTGTCTTTGTTCTCCTTTACTCAGCCCTCATTAGGTCAGTCATTGAATATAATGACACCTGTGGCATGTATCTATCCAGACACATGCAACACCTGGAATGCCTACAGAGATATCCTACTAAAAGGATACAAAGCATAAACAGCATGTACTACATGGACTCGCTGAAAGCCCCATCACTATACTCAGTATCCTACAGGCTGTTAAGAGGTTACCTGTGCCTGGCATACAGTGCATCCTCTGACCCATTACTGATGGATTTACTGCACATAATATGTAATTATCAAACAGAGGATGGGTAAGGCCAGTGTATAAACAGATGGGATAGATTATTTCAAGCACAAAAAAGGGACAATGGCTAGGTTTAAAATGGCTTGCAAGTGCGCCTTGCCTAGAATTTACCTCTGAAACTATAAGAATACTTTGTAGCACACGATACATGTCTTCTTACTGCCAAATAGCAGGCATAGATGGCACTACAAAAGTTAGCTGATTATAGTAGAGGAAGAACTTCTTGTGATGGAAATGATCATTAATTTCTTGGAAAATCCTCCTATTTCTGTTTGTAGATATGGCTGTTTCATATTACTTTTAAAAATGTTTCTCCACTGTCCAGAGGTTTGACATTTCTTGTTTCTTGGCAGTCATTGTCAGGGAATGCTGCCTTGTTGTTATTAGTGGAATAAACATGACTTAGAAATCTCCAGGTATACAAATGTCCCGCTTTGCTGCTGATGACTGGTAGTAAAGTATTCCATTTATCAGTATGCTGAAGAGCACCCCCAACAACTTGTAGTCTGGAAGCCTAGACTTGCATTTTCTTCTGTTAGTGTTCTTCTGTATTTACCAAATCTCATCTGACATTTGTCAGCCGTAACAATAACTTTGCATCTTTGGTAGGTTTACTACTGACTTTAGCTGTCATCTGTTTTTTTCTTAATAAAATGCCAATCTGCATTAAGTGTATTTATTCATTCTCTGTGTCACATAAAAATATTTTTAACTTTTATATTTTAACTTCATGATGAATTTTGTGCTTGGGGGTCAATTGTTATAATGTGTGTGTGTGTGTGTGTGTGTGTGTGTGTGTGTGTGTGTGTGTGTGTGTGTGTGTGTGTGTGTGTGTGTGTGTGCGCGTGTTTAATGTCTGACTTGATGGTATATGTAGAAATCATTTCTCATACTCCAACCTATACATATTTGATTACTAAAATTAATCCTGCAATTCCATCCTATGCTTTATTAGCAACACTTATAGAATGATTCAAATAATTCTATTCTTGGATTGATTCATATTATACAACCCGCAATGCGCCAGCTGTATCTTCTTTATTTTGTTTGAAAAACACTGGCAACAGAGAAAATGAAGGTACAACTCTTCATTAAATTGCAAGCAACTACTTCATCACATGATAGATTGCATTGGACCTGTCATGAGAGGTGATAAGTGGGAGGCATTGTTGGATCAGAGTACACCTGGCACATTGCCCTTAATATCTCTGTTCAACCTGGTCTCAGTGAATGTTTGAGCATTAAAAGTAATTTGAAAATCAGAAAGTTTAAGCAGTTAATGTATTTTTGTAATGTATTTATTATTTTGGAAGTATATAACTTAATCTGTGTGCGTAACTGATGCTTCTGTTGTTTCTTTAATTATGCATGCAGATGTTTCAATATATTGCTTTCTCCCTGGTTTGTGTTAGTGCACAACACATCATTTTCTTACTTAACTGA
Source organism: Protopterus annectens (assembly GCF_019279795.1). NCBI lineage: Eukaryota > Metazoa > Chordata > Ceratodontiformes > Protopteridae > Protopterus > Protopterus annectens. The sequence continues at coordinate 1,136,356,472 of NC_056741.1, read as the reverse complement.
TCTTTTTACATCATTACAGTGTCTTATGAAATCTATAAACATTAACATGATAGTATTTACTGTGTAATGAAGAGTTTTACCTTCAATTTCTTTTTGGAAGCATTTTTCAGATATTTTAGCCTTAAACAGTGGTTGGAATTTTCTTCATATTTTCAGTAATTCTGCTTAGTATGGTTTGCCTTCTTTTTCTGACTTCAGTATTTGTTCACATGTTATGAGTCAATAATGTCATTATTTTCCAGTTGTGCACTATGTCTGTACATCCCATATATGGCATCTCCTCCAGTCTCTTTTATTTAAACCAGTGCATGTTTGCATTATGTGTCAGGCTTTCACACATAAACTTTGGCTGTCAGGAGAGTCAACAAATACATTTTGTAACTCAAATGCCACTTGCTATTGGTTCAACTGATGTTGATGTACTTAATGATTGTTCAAAGTATAAGGACTTTGACAGCATTTACATGTATGCTTTCACAATATATTGAATGTTCATATTCATTGTTTAATACAAGCCAATCCTTCTAGTATTCTCAGCTCACTCATGCAGTTATGACATGTACACCAACATACTTTTATGTTTCATTTGCTTTTTGTTATGGAACTGAAAAGCCAGATGTTATTTAGGATTTTGACCTGAAATGCTTATGTAATTTTTTGCAATTCTTTCATTGGTTATGCTCTCTTGGGTGTTATAACACTGAGTAATAGGCATAATAGGGAGTTGAGGGATGGCATAATAGTTAAGGTCTGTGCCTTACAGATGGAAGCTATAAGATTTGAGTTTTACCTTTGAAAGGGAAATAAGCTAGACATAAAATGGCTGACTATGGCTGCTAGTCTAGTACTTACCTATGAACTTAATCTGCATGGTTTGGCACTTACTACATTTAATAACATCAGAACTCAGAACATCTGAGCGTGGTCACATTGAATGCATGAATGTGTCCTTTTAGTCAACATTTTACAATTATACCCATATTTCGGTATCTTGCTTCTCATCTTCCTGTCACATCATACCTCTGTCTAATCACTTCCTCATACATATGGGAAATAGTTATGATTCTTGTACCAACCCATAGTTTTACAGAATACACTCTTAAAGCAAAATACAGAATGTTCACTTTCATTTACTTAGTGAACAATTATTTGAAATACAGTTACATACTGTTTTCTTCAAAGTAATCACATATTTCCATACAAGGGACTATTCATGGTTCAAATCTTTCATCATATAGGAGCCCACAAATAACTTGAAACTTTCTTGTAGAGTTTTGCATTCATTCATTTTTCAATGGGATGCACCAGAGACCTCGTTTCTGATAAAGGAACCACAAAGGAAAAGAATAGTTGCAGCAAAAACAACCACAGAGGTTCCAAACACGGCAAATGCGATCTTTGCTTTGTTTTGTTGATTCTTTTATTCTAAAAAGTACAAACAGGTAAGCGCTTTCACAGATAACAAACTCCGCTTCATCAGACCATGTTAAACACAATGTAACAGATGACTATTTAAATGTTACAGCAGCCAATCAAGTACAGGTCTAAAAGGAAGGGAAAGGTCAGTACATTTAAACTGCATACTGTAGTGCAAAATAGACTTACTTTGTGCTGGCAATTGAAAGCAGCTCACATCCACAATGTTAAACACTATCAAACTATTGCAGCCTTAAAAACAACACATATACATGCATAAAAACAGATTATTATACAAATAAATAGCAGCATTTATTAAAGCAGCAACTAATAATATAATGTCTAAAATATCCTGCTGATTTCTTGCTCTATGTTTGTACTTTTTAGAATAAAAGAATCAACAAAACAAAGCATTTGCCGTGTTTGGAACCTCTGTGGTTGTTTTTGCTGCATTCATTTTTCAATACCTGTCTTTCCCAGTTCACGATTGCAAGAGAATTGGAGCCTATCCTGACATTTTGTCGGTGCAAGGTAGAGAAACTAATTCTGGATCTGATGGTTGTCCACTGAGGGATACACACACACACACACACACACACACACACACACACACACACACACACACACACACACACACACACTTGCAGGGCTTAACTATTTTCATATCATTAGGTCATTCCTTTTAACAATCAATTAGCTTGCATGTTGTAACACTAACATTGTGTGTGCTATTTTGAATCAATTTACACACACTCTAAACACAAAAATCACATAATTTTTTTGGCATGAAACCCAGTCATTTAAGTACAACATATGTACATCAATTAATTGGGAATTTGTACAGATATTCAACTTCATTAAGAAGTATGAATTTTTTTGGGGGGGCAAGCTTATTTACATTCCCAGACACCCCTTGCATGTATATTCTTACTCTAAAGTTGCTTTAGGTCAGAGAAAGCACAAACATTCCTAAACCATTTAACTATCAATTACACTTTCTCTGTAACCATTGATGTGGAGACCATTGCATGACTGTTTTTTGAGATTTTGCACATTGCTACTCTCAGTAGTTAGCAAACACCTGCCAAGAACACAACTCAAGACAAATTCAGCTTGAACAAATCAGCATCAAACAAATACAACTCAGACAAGTGAAGGTAAACCCAGCGTTATTGTATGCTGTCATTTGTTGGCTTCCTGATACTGTTACATGAAAATTATTTATCAGTGTTCCCTTTTCTAATGCATAGTATATATAAATTCATTATAAACAGAATACTGTAGAGCATGACAATAAATTCCTTTTTTTTTACAACTTATACTGTTTGTAATAAATCATTTCTCTGTGAGGCACCTTGTAATATACATTCATTAATGTCTCTTTCTGATAAGAACACACTCATTCTTGTTATATACAAATTCAATGTATAAGAGCTCTTATAAATTTCACCTCTTTAAATGCCTTCGTTGAAGGTTGTGCGTCACGGCTGGTAACCCGGTATGTAAAAATCCACTACCAATCATTAGCGAACCGGAGTTCTGCTGTGGCGAGCCCTAACTGGGAAAAGCCAAAAAACATAATACATTCCATGAAAACAACACATTGCTTTGCTTTCTGATATACACAGTTTCTCTGTAGACTGGTTGCTGCAATATCTGATTTTTAGGTTTAACTAATAACTTTGTAATTATTACCTTGAAAGAGATGGCACACATGAGATCATGAAATCGCAAATGTGCCTTCTTAAAGTCAACCTTTTCTGCCTCAAAATTGTACTGGCATAGCTGTTTCTTATAATAATTTCAAATTCCTTTTTGTTATGCGCTCTTCTGATAGCCAAAGTTTAACCCATTTGAACTTAAAAAAAAAATTAGTCAATAACCATCTTGTGCAAGGTACACCTTTTTCTTGCTTGCTGGATTATAGTGTAGTTCCTGTTTTTGGCTTGATTTTGATGGTTTCCAAAATGCGGTTTGCACACAAGAGCAATCCCTTCCTGCATTTGCCCTGTTATACATAGCTTCATGAAAATTAATAAATACAGAAAATTAATCTTTTTTTTCTTCTTGTCTGTTATGCACTCATTCAGTATGCGTGTGTATAAGTTGATCTTGTGCCATGTAGATGCACATATCTAGCAGAAGACATATCAGATTTTAACTTCTGTATTTACATGATGAATATACACGTACCAAGGAGCAAGAGCTAACAGGTCAATACCTACAGTCATTAAAACCTGAGGATATCACTGTCTGCAAAGAAGACAAAACTGATATAGTTATTATTTAGTAAGAAAAAAGATTTACATTGCTTGCTGTTTAATAAAATGGATGTTTTTCCTCTCTAAAGAACAGGTGTTAGGAAATAATGCTGATTTAAGAACTGTTGCTGGTAACAATTATCATCTCAAAAACAGACAAAGATAAAGAACATGTGATTACAAGACTGGGAAAGGCTAATGAGGCCATACTGCAATGCTTCCTCTAGAGATAACCTACCACTTTGTAATAATGGCATGAGGTAAAAAATATCTATATTATGTTAAACCTAATTGGCTCAGAGAGTAACAGCCCTCTCTCTGAAGTGTTTATACTGCTGACTTATTCTAACTTCCTAATTTGTTCACAGATGTTATTTGGTGTTACATATATATAGTTAATCTTCATGTGTATGTATTACATAACTATTATTCATGGGTATAGGTGACATATATGTTTGTATGCTTATTTACAAATATATTTCATTTATGCTGATGGAAATTGTTCTTTTAGAAAAAGGTTATGCCATGCAATATGCTTAACATGATTTAAAGGGATAACTTGTTAGTCTTTTCCCAGTAATACTGTATATAATGATAGGAACATATCTTTTGTGCAACTTTTTTGTGACCTTGCAGCAGATGTGAAATTAAATTTGTTGGACTTTTGTTAACAGTTGCAGACCAAAATTTCCTAAAAGTGTGATAGAATCATTGGCCTTCTTCTGAAGCATGGAAGTAGATCAGTGATTCTCAAACAGAAATGTAGAGTCTATTGAGAATACTTAGCAGAAGACCGTTTTGCAAAGGAAAGGCATTCAGGCAGTGTCTCTCAAAATTTAAGTAGAAGGAATACCAGTTGCTTATTCAGTAGAGTTTTGTTGTATATTTCTTAGCCTCCAAATTATGGTATCCCTCACCAGCCCCAGAACACATACAGAAGTATATCAAGGCATGTTTATTACAACTTTGCAGTAACCCAGTATCTTGCATGCATCCACATGCTCTCGGTTAAAAATATGATGCTTAAACCATTCAGATCATGAAGTAATTTGATTCATGTGCATGTGATATCTCTGTTCTTTTCTCTTTTATGCCAGTGTGCTCTGAAGACACATGTAATTGTCCTGATGGACACTTGGGGCCATTTTGATCTTGTTTGAGAAATCCAGACCGCCTAATGAGAATAACCCTGACTGCAGCTCCTGTAATCAAAGTGTCTGTGCAAAAGTGCTACTGAAACAGGAGAAACAGAGAAGCAGCCAGCAAAATGACTGAAGAAATCATATTTCATCATATACTGTTGAAGGATTCTGCCTCCTTCCATCCCTATGAGCTTTTTCATATAATGCCAGCTGGCAAGGAATATGGCTAGTACTTGAGGCTATTAAATAAGCTTGCTGCCTCTCTACTTAAAGACAGAGACTCTAGGGATATACAGTCCTGAAACTGATTGAGTAGGTGGCGACACTAATTGGGCAAACAATAGAAAGACAGATGGTCCAGTAAATCCATGCATACATACATGTCTTATATCAGTCCTAGACTGGAAAGCAGGAAAAGTGTGAGACAAAGCATTCGAGGAAAAAAGAAACGTATAAAAATCTGCAAAAAAATGCAAAGTATACAACTTCAGTTGAGACTACACTTGTACAACTGAATGAAAAGTCCTCAGCAATCACAACATGTAGAAATTATTTTATTTTTCCACATTATAATATTTTCATTTTTCATTAATATTCTGTGTCTATTCAGGAACATCATGCCTGCAGCAGGTTTTAACCATAAGACTTGGGATTATTTTTTCAAACTGTTTACAGGCTGTTTTCATGAGACATATACAATCAGGTAATAATTTACAAATCTAAGTAAGAATATCCTGTAAATATTTTTAAAGAAAGAATACCTGTATAGGATTATCTAGAAACAAAACTGAGCATAATCTCAAGGAAATGCCCAGTGGTATCTCAGTCCTCCCTAGGCTAATGGGGGTGATGATAAAGTCATGTAGTTTGTTTATCTGATAGCTAACATGACAATGATAAGATAGGCAAAAAAACAATGAAAAAAAAAGACTAGCTAAATCTTTTGCAGCTGAAATGAGTAATTTGCACTCCAGGGTTAATATCAATACAAATATTCCTTCCACTTCCATTATGTTTCTGTGCAGTCATTTTTAAAAATTCTGTTATTTCTGAAGAGGCAAAATAAATGCCAGGTAATAAATACTTTATTTGCCTTTAACACACTAGAAGGTGAACTAGAATGTAGTTCATACTGTTGTAGCAGGAATAACTTGAGAGATGGTATCAAAGGCAGTGATGTCCTAGTACTTTCATATTCAGTACAGGACTATAAAATAAGTATCACTAACAGAGACAGCAAAGACCGGCACTCAACATCACTCATAAACATTTCAATACTTTTTTGTCTAAGGCACACAGTCATTCTTCCAGAGAGTTATCAGTTATAATTGTTGGCATGATTTTATTTCATTTTTTGAATTTTCTTTGTCAGCCAGTGTAGAACACTAATCTCCATGGATCATTCCATGTTCAACATGGGATTCTAAACAAACTATGTAAACAAACATACTAGCTGTAATACATATACATAGTAGATGAGTACCAGGTATGTTTCATACAGCAAAGTATAGTGTGACTTACAGGATAAACATTGGGCCTCTGATCATAACCACCTTATTATGTGTTTACAACATGGCTGCCAAAACCTCAAAATGTGAATCTTGGCCTTCATGTTGTGAATATGTAATAAAGCTTATGACTGTAGTGAATGGAGCTTTGTTCTGCCACACTTTTTTTTTACTGGACACTGTTCACCACTAGCATAACCATTGAATTTAACACACTTTAAGCCTTTCTTTTCTTGTTGGCTGCTTAACAAGTTTACATCTTGTTCCAGTCAAGAGAGTCACATTGAGTCAAGATTGTCTTGCTCTCGTTATTGCAGTATTCTTGCAACTACGCAGTGACGAGTGTGTTTTATTGTCTAACTTGCCATTACTCTGCTGTGGATGTAAAATAGTAATTGAGCAGTTGTACATACTATGAAAGGAAATAGCAAATGTTGCTATTTAGAATATTTACAGACTGTATATTATAAGACTGTATATTATAAGGCATATGTGTGTGTGTTAGAGATGTAAGGAAGGCCTAATGGGGAAAGAAGGATGAATAGAGAATAAGCAAATTAATCAAGGAAGGGCTAAGGAATGAAAAAAGAGATACAAATAGATAAAATAGATAAGAATAGATAGAATGATTGAAAAGGTTGAATTGTGGTATTGTGATAGCACAGGGGAGAGAGAGGATTTTTGTTGTAGTATTGGAAAGAGAGAAGATAGACCGTTAGATGTGGGTAGCATGTGTTATTCATTTGGCACGTTGCATACAGTGAAGTACAGTATTGTTATTGTTAAAGGAAAATATTGAGCTTACTACTAGGTAAGACTTCTATTCTGGAAGCATTTGCATTTAACAGCTTTAGTTATTTACTTTTGAGTTGTGGACTGAACTTTGGTACAAGTTTGTAGACTTCATATTATCTGGAAGGGATTCCTTTATTTTGATAGTTAGCACTGGGAAAGACAGGTCTGTGCAGTGAAATTTATTTTGGGGGCTGTAAATTTAGATTTGAGAGGGGAAAGAGATTTCAGTTCATATGGAGTGTTATCTTAGTTATTCTACCAGAAGGAGAAAGAATTTAAACTGAGTAATTTACAGACTAGAGACATTCAATAATGTTGACTATAATTGATAAGAAATAATTTTGCCTTTGAAAGGATGGGCCCCAAGTTTAGCCTTGCCTTATTTAAAATATATAAGATAGTAATATTTCTTTTTTTTCAGCTATGTCGGTCTAAGTAAACTTTGCCATGTCACAATTCCACTAGATATATTTTCAAATTACCTGTGCATTTGTAGGACTTGTGAGCAAGTTACCTGAGACATAAACACATTTTGAACTAAAAAAAAAAACATTTGCTATAGCATAGATCAGTTAAACAATGGTCATATGACCACAAATGAATAATTTCTTTTTCTAGGTAATTTTTCCTCCATGTCTGCTAACTGTCAGCCCCACCCTACCCACTGGTCTTGAGCTCCTTCGTTTTCTTGCTACTCATATGATCTACACATGCAGATGAAAATTATCAAGAGACAGCTGTCATCCAGGTAGCCAGGTAGATGGTTTGTATCTTTGCTCATATTTAACAACGTGAACAATCAGGGCATTTGTAATTAGATCCTAATCCCATCCCTGGTGGTTCATATGAGTATTCACATCACTGCAGGTGCATACAATACCTTCATTGTGCATAAGAGTGCCCTACCCATAAAGTAATGAAAGGATGCTGTCACCATCCTGGAAAGAGAAGCTCATGCTCACAGTTAATGGTTGCAACTTAATCACATGCAGGCTCCCACTTGCATGTAGGGAAGCAGCTAACTTGATCACCAATCCCTTCCCTGAGTTGGTGAGTCAGTAATAGATCCTCATTCCTACCCTACCACCCTGCTTTGACAATGCTTGAGTGAACCACTGTTTAAACTTGAGTTTTCCACGTTGTCCAATAAATTTTAGTCACCGCTTTATCCATCTGTACCACAGAGCTGATCTGTAAAAAATGCAAACGTGACCAAAACATATTTTTATTAAATGATAACACCTCAGGAGGAAATCTACATAACCATGAGGTATTGAAAACCTTGAAGTTGTTTCTTTTAGGCTCCCTATTAAAATGTTGGCACTTGTAGTGTCAAGTGCTGACATGCCAAAAAAAAAAAAAAAAAGACCAAACACCAAAAATGCAGGAGAAGAGCGAATATTGAACATTGTTCTTCTTTTTAAATCTTCTTTTTTGCAGGGGCCAGGCCCTCTCTGTAACCCATGATGGGGGTGTCAAGCCCCACACCCCCAAACTTACATATACTAACTCTGACATTGCCATACCCTGGAGAAAAGAGAATATTCCAAGAAATAACCATCTCAGACTTAATATATGTAAATTTGTTTTTTTGCATTCTTTCAGTCTTAGCATTATAGAGCTCACTATAGCTGGTCCCAACATTATAAAAAAGAAAACACGGAGTGCGCAACAGTCCTGATAGCCAAAAGCCTTAACGCAATTTAATAATCCACATAAAAACAGCGTTTTCGCTACTAGAAAATGTAGCTTCATCAGAGGCAAACAAACACAGAAAAAGGCGCCAAACAAATTTTATACTAGTGGCAGCCTAATTACAATCAGCTGAAAAATGTTACATCACTTCCTTCCACAATTAAAATGTCAACAAATACATATTTCTAAAGTTAATTAATCTAATGGCTACAACATCTCCAACCACAAATTAGCAAAAAAGCTAATTAAACATATAAACCTTAATCAATAAAATCTTAAATGTATTATAAAAAACCATACTTAAATTACCATTCTTAAAGAATAATTAAAAAAGTTTAAAAGAAGAGATTGTGTGCTTAAATTCATAATGCATGTTTTAAATTCATTAACTATGCCAGTTTTAGGTTAATGTATAATTAAAAAGTGTGTATATATATACACAAATAGCACGTGTATCAAGGCTGTTCTTTAACCAACTCTATACAGAAATTGAAAAATCAAACTAATAAAGGCAATGTAATAAAATAAACCCAACTATTTAATAGCATGACTTATCAGCGGAGGTAAGATCTATATTTCAAGACCGGTGCAATATTGCAGCTTTCATTTAAGCCAGGTATATTAAAGGCATCCAATTTGAGCTGCCATTGCAATTCCAAAATTTCTAAAAGTAAGGAAATAGGGCCTCCTCTGATGGATTTATGTTTACAATCGATCCCCATGAATACAAAATTGTGCCCTTGGTTAGAAGCAACATGCTTAGCAAGGGCGTTCTCACATTTGTTATTTCTGATTGCATAAATATGCTGATATATGCGCTCTCTGAATTTTCTGTCCGTTTTTCCGACATAAAAGGACGGGCAACAGACACAGAGAGCGACATATATAACAGATTTAGTATTGCAATCAATTCTACTGTTTATCCAATATTTTTTGTTTCCAATATTAAATGAACTCCCTGTTCGCAAAGCATGGCACCAGTTACACATCCCACAGGTGAAACATCCTTTTGTTTTTTGGAAGACTTGTGCTGAAGCTTTTGTTTGCAACAGTTCCTTAATGTTTAGACCTCTCCTAAATGTGAACTTTGGTTTATCACCAAGTTTTTCAACCAAAAAGGAGTTATTAGTAATAAAATACCAGTTTTTGTAAACAATATCTGATATTTCTTTACAGTTCAAGGTAAAAACAGTAGAAAAGGACAAGGAAAAGTCCCTTCTGGGTTCCTCAATGCATGCAACAGGAACCAACCCTGAATTTGCCCCTTCTATTAATATGTCTTGTTGATTACAAGTGGCAGGTCCTTTGTCAAGGATGAGAGGGGACAATGTACCATTCATTCTTTTGTTGGAAACTTCTAAAATCATTTCGTCAATAACTAAAGGTGGATAACCCCTGTCTAGAAAAAATTCCTTAAGTAACACACACTCTTCCTCAAACCCTTTTGATTCACTACACATCCTAACTGCCCTTATTAATTGCCCTTTAATAATAGCTTTTTTCAATTTATATGGGTGGGCACTTGTGTAGTGTAGGAATGAGTTAATGTAAGTTTTCTTACGGAAAATAGATGAAATGAACCTATTATTCCCAATATCTTTCTTCAGTTTAACATCCAAATAATCTATCTCAAAACTATCAAACTTGGAAGTAAACCTAAGGAATGTTGTTGTACTGTTAAAGTATTCTATCAAAAGCCGTGCATCTTCTTCATTGCCCTTGAACAGAATAAAAATGTCATCAAGAAACCTTGTGTAAAAACAAATCTTATTTTTACATAATGGGTTGTTTAGAACAAATTTCCTCTCCCAGTGTGCCATAAACAAGTTGGCAACGATGGCTCCACAGGGAGAACCCATGGCTACACCCTGTTTCTGAATAAAAAATTCTTTGCCAAAAACAAAAAAGTTTGAGGACAATACTATATCCAATAATTCTGTAATATTGTTAATAACTTCTCTTGGAGCTTTTAATTCAGACAGTAGCAACTCCAACCACTCTATAGCCTCCAAATGGGGTATAGAAGTGTATAAATCCACAACGTCAACTGTAACAAAGTTAAGCTCACTGTCAAAAGGCAGATTGTTAATACTTTCTAAAAAGCTCCATGAGTCCTTACAGATACTTGGAATATATTTCAAGTATTTATTAAGTAAGGAGTCAATATATTTAGCTGATGGATAAGAGATGGAAGACCTTCCATCTACTAATGCCCTCATAGGTGGATCTCCAAGATTCTTATGAATCTTGGGTATCCCGAACATAACTGGTGTTCTTGGTTGGGTTATGTTAATGTACTCATAGGTCTCAAGGTCTATCCTCCCCTCAATAAAGAGGTCCCTAAAGTACCCCTTGATCCTATGAATACTAGTGTTCATCTCGTTAAGTGATGAATGGTTGTATGCAGGTGTGTCCAAAACTTGAGACATTTTTTCATTATATAAATCATGTTCAAAGACAACCAATCCCCCACCTTTGTCAGGTTTCATAACTCTGACGGAGGATTCCTTAAGTTGGTTTAAGGCCTGCAATTGTTCTTTTGTTATATTAAAAGTGCTTTTGTTCACCCCTATATTATTATGTAAATGCCTAATATCTAATTCGCAGGAATTTTCAAAAATACGCAAGCCTACGTGTAAAGGGGGGTTGAAAATGCTCGGAAGTTTAATAGCTACCCTTTCTTCACAATTAGAGCTATTAAATAGTAGCTTTAAATTAAGCTTCCTAACAAAGCACTTCAAATCAATAAGTACCTTAACCACATCAAAATGTCTCGATGGAACAAAATTATAACCTAGGGAAAGTAACTCGATTAACTCGGGTTCCAAGGTCAGTGATGAAAAATTGTAAATGGTGAAATCACCTTTTTTGTTCTTAACAATACATGGGCCATTAGTAGTTCCTAAAGGTATAGGTTCAACTATTATTTCTTCCAATTCCTGTTCTTCTTTCTCCCCTGGTTCTGGTTCGGTCCTTTCCCTAAAAAATGGGTGTTATCATTATTTGGTTGAACATTTTTTGGGGTATTAACATTGGAATATGGAACCTCATTTACACCTCCTTTATTCTTATTTCTGTTACTTCTTCTTACTGCATTAGAATAACCAGTAGAAGGTATAACTTCCTCCTCATCCAAAATTTGTACATCAGTATCTGACCCCTTATCATGGCCAGAAGCCAAGCCATCTTCCTGGCTAACAAGTTTTGTTAATTTAGGGTAAGCTGTATCAGAAGAATAAACTAGCCTATCCCTAAATAGTTTCTTAGTTTTTTGCGTTTTCAGCTTAGCCATGTAGGAATCGATACTAGCAAAAATACGCTCATAATCGTATTTAAATTTCTCAAAGGTAACGAACATTCTAATATCATCATCTAATAATTTAATTTCAGCAGTCAAAGTATCAATACATGCATTATAGTGTTTTACAATCAAACCCAACAGGTCAAGTCCTTGTCTTTGAAACATCTCCTTTAAATCGACAAGAAAAGCATTTTCTTTAACTAGACCCGAGGGTGTAAAATTGTTCCTCAGTCCTTTAGGTACCATGTTTTCGCAAATACACTGCTTAAAGTAAGCAACTTCCAGCTGTAATTTGCGTACCTTTAAAGTCTTGTTATCTAAGATTTTAAGTTTCTCAGTAATGTTAAGCTGACAATCATCAGAACACAAAGGACTCTGCACCGGCAGTCCATCGTTTAAGGGTTGCAAGAAAGATAAAAAATCACCTGCATTCTGAATCCATTCTGCAGCCGATGAAACGCCAATAAGTGCCTTTCCAGTTGTCGCTAAATTAATAGGATGTAGATTCTCTTTTTGAGTCTCTATAGAGCCGTTGGAAGCTCGTTGTGTCCTTTGCTTCTGTCCCGGTGGTATGGTACTCTGTCCTGAAATGGCAAGAGTGATGTTCTGCGTCCGTTTCGGCAAACTCCCAGTAGTAGAAACTGCTGGCAATAACTGACGGGTTCCTGTAGAAACGGAGCCTACCTCCGCACTTCCCTCACAGGTCTCAGCAGCACCACGTCCCTCCAAAAAGACCTGAGGGATCTCTCCAAGGTTGTTCGAAAAAGCAGGGGGAGCCAACCCACTGCTTTTCTCAATGTTGGTGAGCCTAAAATTCATCGCATCCAGTCTCTGCGATATACTAACTAGCAAGGCTGTGATATCTGTGTTGTCAGGGGAACTAGTCCCAAACAAGTTAGGGCTAGGTGGACTTGTTGAGCACTCAGTTGCCATCACGAAATCGAAAAATGTAGACAAACTTTAGAAAAAAGAAAACACGGAGTGCGCAACAGTCCTGATAGCCAAAAGCCTTAACGCAATTTAATAATCCACATAAAAACAGCGTTTTCGCTACTAGAAAATGTAGCTTCATCAGAGGCAAACAAACACAGAAAAAGGCGCCAAACAAATTTTATACTAGTGGCAGCCTAATTACAATCAGCTGAAAAATGTTACATCACTTCCTTCCACAATTAAAATGTCAACAAATACATATTTCTAAAGTTAATTAATCTAATGGCTACAACATCTCCAACCACAAATTAGCAAAAAAGCTAATTAAACATATAAACCTTAATCAATAAAATCTTAAATGTATTATAAAAAACCATACTTAAATTACCATTCTTAAAGAATAATTAAAAAAGTTTAAAAGAAGAGAGATTGTGTGCTTAAATTCATAATGCATGTTTTAAATTCATTAACTATGCCAGTTTTAGGTTAATGTATAATTAAAAAGTGTGTATATATATACACAAATAGCACGTGTATCAAGGCTGTTCTTTAACCAACTCTATACAGAAATTGAAAAATCAAACTAATAAAGGCAATGTAATAAAATAAACCCAACTATTTAATAGCATGACTTATCATGACTTTAAACTTTTTTAATTATTCTTTAAGAATGGTAATTTAAGTATGTTTTTTTATAATACATTTAAGATTTTATTGATTAAGGTTTATATGTTTAATTAGCTTTTTTGCTAATTTGTGGTTGGAGATGTTGTAGCCATTAGATTAATTAACTTTAGAAATATGTATTTGTTGACATTTTAATTGTGGAAGGAAGTGATGTAACATTTTTCAGCTGATTGTAATTAGGCTGCCACTAGTATAAAATTTGTTTTGCGCCTTTTCTGTGTTTGTTTGCCTCCGTTTTCTTTTCTAAAGTTTGTCTACATTTTTGGTCCCAACATTATAAATGGTTACCTTTCTTTTACGCATGGACATACCACTCATTTGTTTACACTTATCTGAGATTTGAACCCTGGACCTCCCTCATAGACCAATGCACCTTTACATCTTAGTGATCTATGTTTGACTATGCTGGTATGCTGAACTGATTCATTGGTGCTTCTGTTACAATGGTGTGTGCGCTCCTGTAGTACATACATAACAACCCTGTTACACATGTGGTAGTCTGCTCATCTCTGTGCCACATGGGTCTAGTCTCTTTGTCCCATTTATACAAAAATGTGCATGCATACATACTATTGCACTGGCAAATAACCAGTTAGTGAATCATCCTATCATATTTTTTAAGTATCAGAAATTAACACAAGTTAAAAATAGCTTACCCATCGCTTTGGTCCTGTGGCATAGAAAGATGAAGACTTTACTATGACTCAGTTGATCTGGGTTTGAAAAGCAGCTCATGCACTGGAAGGATGAAGGCAGGGAAGGATGGACGTAAGAAGACAACGCTGGATTTTCCATCCTCAGGTAAGGAAGGTGGTGTGACCTGCCACACCAATGACCCCAGTAGGAGATGTTGATGGATTGCTGGTATCAACTATTAAGTTGGGTCTCTTTTGCTGCAGTTAAGCCAGGGAGGCTTTACCGGGGTACAAAAAGACACACATAGAGACCCACCCTCGAACAGAAGCATTAGGAAAAACTACCAGCCATCTTGGGGGGTTAGATGGGGAAGCAGGGGCACCCTCATTTGAAAACGTTTGCTGACACCTGACTCTTACATCTGCTGAAGAATGATAATTGCAAATCTAGTCTTTGAAATTAATGGCCTGTAAGGCTTTTGCCTGGCTGTGAAACAAATGAGCTGGGTCACAACATGGAGGGGGAGCAAATGGTTTCTTAAGGGTATGGGTGGAGGCATGATGGAGGGGTAGTGAAGGTTAAAAAATATTTTACCCCTGGTCTTTATTTTCTGACTTGTGCTTTGTACACATTAGTTCTGTGACTTCAGACCAGTGTCATCAATTCATAAATATTCTTTGAGCTCTTTATTTATTAGTAGCACATTACATGTGAGCCAGATTGAGAGACCTGCTCTTGAACGGCAACAAACTTTATCAGTTTACATTCCACAAGATAGTTTGTTTGGTACTCCAAAAATAGCTGAACTATGGGTAAGTGATGCCTCTTTTACAAACATTCTTGTTTTAAATGATGCCTCTTTTTCGGTCCAGAAGTCTTGAAGTCTAGGCTAATATCACAATGCAGACAAATGACAGGCTATCTTTTCATGACTTCTTTAGCATGGCACATTGATATTGCTGCATAAATAAGCTGACCACATGGATACCAGGGACTAATGGAATAAAATGTGCCCTTCAAAAAAGAATCAGCACAATGTAATTAATTCATTTCTATAGTTTACCCTGTTCATAGACTTAAGTGTTTTTGAGAAGTGTAAGGCCAGCTTTCTGTCTTTCTTTTCTTCCAGAATCAAGGTATTTGTATCTGCTGTCTATCAACTGTAAAGATTTTAAGTGTGCTTTTTACCCCTGGGCTATCAAACTCACAGAATAGTAAACTATCCACAAGGATTTTCACATAGTGTACATCTATTCCTTTGTGGCTCTGGAAGTTATCATTCAACAGCTTTCTTTAGCCTACTAGAAAGCCTATTAGAAAGCAGATAAAGAGTTTACCAGTGGGATAAGCTATAGAAGACCCCATCTGACTAAATAGTTTGGTTGAAAATCCAGGCCCTACCTGCAGGTTAGCTGTGGTATCCCAGCCCTGAAAAAATATACTTTATTCATTTACTAAAGGAGTAAGTCGTTTTATGTTATAGATATATTATTCCTACATATATACATGCATACGTGTATAAGCCAGCAGAGGGAGAATAATTGTCTCTGTATATAACCACATGTGACTTTAGCATACTATCGCTCTCCTTCTTTCATTGTTTTTTTTTCTTTTCTTGACTTTTCACTTATACTTCCCTCTACTCCTGCATTCTACTTCCTGCATAAATTAGCCCCTGCATGCAACATTTTCTATCTCTTCTGGTCCTTCTGATCCTCATACATGTCTCCTTACTGCATGAGCTGTTCTCCACACCAGACGGGCCACTGTCTGTCCCATGTCCCATACCTGCCTCTGTAGATCCCCCAAGTCTGTAGCACAATCAGCATCTCATGGTTCCTAACAATACATTCAGTCTCCTTCATCGCAATCTACATTTCTGTTTGACTCCTTTCCTTTACTCTATCTATTCCACCCAGTATTGCCCCATATTCTACCTAACCTGGTTTGTAGAGTCTAGCTTTCCTGCTTTGAAAGTTCAAGCAGAAGTATACTGCTTGCCTTTACTGACTCCTTTGCCGTCCCATATTGTGCAGGGGGAAGAGTCACTAATGTAGCCTTGTCCATTTTAGAAGTGTGCATGATTACTGAGTTCTCACTGAGCACATTGTAATACTGAACTGCGACTGCTAATAGCATAGGGATAATACTGAGCAAGCAATAATGGCGACAATAAAAAGCCTAATCATATATATCCTTACGAAGACAAACTTAAAAGTTCTTCCACTTTTGTCAAACACTTAATACTGCTAACCTCCTAAATCAAGTAGGACCTTACATAAGTCTGGTGTAAATTTGTGTCTTCCCCATTCAGTCATCAAGACCAGCCTTAAACGTGGCCAAAGCAGTCCTAGTTTGACGTGTCATAGCAGCTTATTCCATAGACTGGAAATATGCTGTGTTAATAACCTATCCCTCCAACTAGTCTATATTTTGGCGGAGGTTTAGATCTCTAGTGTGGTTGTTTGCAGATGTATGGGTTTTGTGAAAAAATAGGAGTTCATACAGGATTGGGTCTTTCATGATGCAGATCAGCTAAGAACAGCTGGTAGGCTAATTAGTATAGGAAAAGTCATGCTAAACTTTTAGGATAGTTGAATGATTTATGACCTTTAATTTTCTTGCTTAGAAATCTTTGGGGCCTTTACTGATGAGCAATATGCTTAGATTTGTACATAACAAAAATAAATAAACAAATAAATAAAAGAAAGAAGGAAAGAAAGAAAGAAAGAAAGAAAGAAAGAAAGAAAGAAAGAAAGAAAGAAAGAATAAAAATAATACTGCATTTGTCCATGATTTGAACCCAAGACTTTTTATACCTAAAGTGAGAAACATATTCCCAAACCAACAAGTCACACCTAGCATTGCTTTTTGGATCACTGTTATATTTGGTTTGTCACAGGTTTCTTTCAGCTGTGTTAGGCTTCCTCTTTAACTGCTGTAAGTGAAACAGATATATTTATTCAAGCCTTATTATTCTCAATTCTAACTGGCGTCCTATATGAAAGGATTCTTGGGGAGTATATCCTACATTATTGCATATGATTCCTCAGGCTTCACCTTCAGCTCTGACAAAATACTTCTCTTCTGAGTCCTTCTAGTGAATGATCTATAATGTTAATCAGCTGCTATTAAGTATTGATTCTTAGGCCGCTGGCATCTTTCTAAGTTCAAAAGTTAATAAATTGGTTATTCCAGTGTTGATGAACCATGAGGCTGTTCAAAAAAGCACTAACTCCATAAAAGGCGGATTAAAAGTATTACTTCATCCACATGTCCAGTTTTTCCTTAGATATTACCATTTTATTAGGTGCCTTCACATTATGTAGAAATCTGTTTCAAATTCTTGAAATCATTTGAGTTATGTATTTATTTCAGAGATCTATGACATTGAATGCAGAAATTAAAGATTTTATGATTTTTGTATTAAAGGATTGAAACATTTAAGGACAATAAAGTCTGCAGTAGATCATCCTTGAATGCCTTATATGCTAAAATAGCCTTCATGTTAAAATATCTGTAATGAAGCATTTATATGTTGATTTTCCTGCATCTGTTATAATAATTCAAATTTGAGACAGCAGGGTATATCTGGTAAATTTCCTTTGTATTGGTTCCAGTTTTAGAAATTTAGTGGTAGAGTATATATAAAATATGTTATTATATTCAAGAATTGGTCTTATAAGTTGCAGTTTAACCATATACCTTTCATTTCTAAGAGAAATTAATTTTAACATATGTTTCATTGCTTTGCTTGTGACAAAATTAACATGTTTTTTGAAAGTAAGTCTGTTGGTAATTATGGCAATGAGATTTTTGTGCTTGTCTACCCCTTTAAGACTGGCATTAAGGGCTGTCTGCCAAAGTACATCACAGGACTAAACTGGAAACCATATATAATTGTCCAGTATGAAACATTACATAAAAATCTATCTATAGCACTGAAATTATTACCAGAAAAAACAAATACAAGGTTACAGATGTCTGCATTCTTATTAATCCAGCAAGAATTACATGACAGTGCAACAGGAACAATAGAGGGGTCCAAGGATTAAACCTTGGAGAACCCCATGACTGACTGGTAAGCAATGTGACTAAACACTTTTTATCGTAACACAATGAGATAAAGTGGTAAAGCAACTGGAGATCATGTTAATTCAATATGGACTGAATGTCTACTTAATTAGAACATTATGTATAGTGTTATGGGGCAAGATGTCAAAAGATCTAAGAAAAGAACACCAAATGTAAGATGCAAGTCCATTGCAAGACAGATTTGATCATAAAAGTTTACTAAACTGGTAAAGATAGATCTCCCAGTGGTAAAATCATGTTGGCCTAAATCAGTATCATTAGAACACTTGTCTGTACCAACAAAAGATGGATAAGACACCTTTCAAAGCTTATACACAGTAAACAGGACAAACCGTTTATTGCCCTTTTTATGTACTTCTGCAACAGTATATATTTCACAAGACTCTGGGACAGCACTATTAAATAGAAGTCTTTATTAATTTTAGTAATTAGTATTCCAGGAATTTAATTTGGCCCTATGGATGTGATTCTTTTCTCACTGATCTAAGAAATTGTAGCCAAAGATATAGTTAAACAATTTCATTTGCAGTTGAGTCAAAATGTGTAGTTGTCGAAGCTATGTCAGTTTTTGGTCTGGTAAAATTGATAAAATGTCTGTTAAACTCATTGCAATAAATCTGGTTCAATCAGTATAAAATGATTTAGTTTTATAGAATTTATATAACATCTTGTCGGGGTTTTATAACTGATATATTTATAATAATATTTTATTGAATGACTCACCAGCTAATCTTGTCTCAAATTTAATTTTGTCACTCCTTAATTTCCACTTATTTTATTAAGATTTGATTTGTTTCTATATTTGAGATGCTCCTATTCTGTTGCCATATATGTTTTTTTATATATAACTTGATGAGATTCGAATTCCACCAATGAGGGAATTTGCTAATGTTCTTAGTACTAAAGGTATTATCAAATGTCAAGTTAAGGTGTGTAAGTAGTACAATTTTCTAAATTGGAGTATCCCATATACTAGTTTGTTGTTTGTGTCCTCTTTCCAGTTATTTAAAATTAATTATGTTAATATCACATTAAAACTGATTAATCTATAATTATGCTTCGTATGAATTGACAAATGTATATTAATGTTAATAAGAAGTTCAAATTATAATGAGTTATGATCTAAGTTTAACACAGGGGATAAATCTCAATGTTCTTTATTAGATGTTTACAGTTAGTAACTATAATGTTCAAAATGTTTTTGTCCCTACTCAGTTCTTTAATTCTTGAGATAATTTTGAGTTGATAGAATATCAAGAAAGTCATATTCACTCTTTAGATGGAAAGTAAAATGTTTCCAGTTCACTTTAGGATAGCTCAAATCACCTACTAGAATTATTTGATTGTGCCTTAGAAATGTCATTTATTTTAAGAAGATAATCACCATGTGTATTTTTATCTGTACTGTTTTCCTGTCTGTTACTATTATTCTAAGGTTGTCCTTGCCGACAACCCATTAAGGTCAACAATTATTGTCTCAAGGTTGTTATTCATAGAACTTAGCTCGGATGACACTGCAGTATTCATACATAGTATAACCATGGAAACCTGCTAGAGTGAGTCTCAAAACACAGGGAGTGAATGTCCAAAAGAATAGACTTATCACATATACTAAGTCTAAAGATGCCATTTCTCAAATTTTCCCTTTTCTCTGAGGCATGGCAATCTCAGAGTTGGTATATATATATATATATATATATATATATATATATATATATATATATATATATATATGTGTGTGTGTGTGTGTGTGTGTGTGTGTGTGTGTATATATATATATATATATATATATATATATATATATATATATATATATATATATACAGATAGATAGATAGATAGATATATGTTTAGGGGGTGCAGGAGGGCTTGCCCCACCTCCTGTAAAACAAGTTTAAAGTAGAAGAGTGAATTTTGAGATTTTTTTCTTCCCCTGTGTTTTCAGTTTTTTTTTTTTGTTTGTCAGCAATCAGGATTTTGATTGCCAACATTTCAATGTGGAGCCTTTGATGTAACACAGGCTTCAAATTTTGCTGCTACTGCTAAATTATCTAATCTTATTATGCAACTTAATTCATGGAATGTATCCCTAAGACTAAGTTCACTACAAAAAAAACAAACAAACAAACAAACAAAAAATGTTCCTACTGGTAAAATGTCCTGCATAATCCCTACTTCTGAAATATTTTTTATACGTGCTTTAACAAAATCAGCACCTTCATAACTAAGATGAAAATGATTCCTATATCCTATATTTTTCCCTCCTGAAACTCTTCCCAATGTGTTACTAATTTGAGTGGTCACACTGCAGTAAATTTGTCTGAGCTAGATTTAATAACGAGGCTTTAGTGAAAATATAATCATTCCATCTCAATGATGGGAACATTTCATTAAGTGCAATTTCAACATTATGCGTTTCTAACAATTCTATTATCTTTTTTATCAGATTTTTTTGTATGATTTAGCAGACTGAATTGTAAATTATGTATCTTACAATGGATAAAGCATGTTTTTATTTGTAACTACCCTTCAAAAGTTTTTTTTAATAAATTTGGAATGTCTGTAAATTAAGATTAAATATTTATTAAAAATGAAGTGGAAATCCTTTGTTTATGAGTGTCAGATAGTTTTTCTGGACTGGTTTAAACATAGAAGCAGAACCACATCTTATTAATATTGTTGCTTTTACTAGATATAGTTTTACATTCTATACACCTATTTTGCAACACTTGTAGCCTTTCTTTAGACATGGGTGGTGTTTACATCAGAAATAGTAGCAGTATTACTGTTACATCCTTCAGAGTTTGGTATCTTAATGTATCTTATTAAAACTCTCAATACCAATTGAGTTATTATCAGTTACTTATGTATGAACTAAATCTTCTGTCAGATATGAAGAGCGTCTACATTATCAGTGTCATGTACATATAATTTGTATGGCGACACTGACGTACCGTAGTGTTGGGTATCGTATTTATTTGAAAGTTACAGAAGTGTACTTTTGTTCTTTCTAGAAAAAGTAGCACCTCCATGCTTTCTTTTTCATATTCCTAGTATAGACATAGAATGGGAAATAATTTTGTTCATTTTGCATTGAGGTTTTTTTTTACTACCAGGAAGTTATTATTCTGCAAAGGATCTGTAATCTGAAATACATTTAGATCTTCTGTATGTTGAATAATTAAATTCAAGTCAAAGTTGCCTTGTAGTTCAGTTCTTTGAGAAACCTCTTTTTTGTAAGCATTTGAGTGTCTTCTTTCTGGGAGTCAACAAAGGTAGCAGTGGTGTGCAGTGATATTCTATGTCTACATGAACAATCTGCATTGTTTTCTTAGAGTCATAGCTATTTACTAGGGTATTGGTCAATGAGGATCTTTAGAAGCCCATGAAGTGTGTAGCCTTTATACTTTAAATATGAATAACATAGAGCAGAACAGAACATTTACAAATTGCTCCTTTCCATGAGGTACAAGGGTGCTAAACAAGTGTTGAATTTACAATTACCCATCCATTAATTCAGACTGCATTTGAATAGTTTAAGAGAAGTACTTTGGATTATTTGGGGAGAAGGACAATTCTGAAGAAGTGGTATTCTCTTTGACAAATAATCTGCTGCTCTTGTATGTTCTATATATGGTGAAAAAGAGATTTAAATATCTCGAGTGGTTGTTTATGCCTCCATTGGATTTGCAAATGTGTAGCAGGTCTGACAGGATAGGGTCTGTTGAGACTTTGTACGTGAGGTAGAGATTGCCCCTTAGTAGCCTATATGACACCAAGAAAAAGGACAAGCTCTTTAGACAATCTGTATAGTTTTTATGATTTAGGCCTTTGATTTTCTTAATAAGAACACATTGTGGGTATTCAAGTATTATCAAATGTTTGGACAGCTACATACCAAAGGGGGCATTGCACTCAATGGTCAGCCTGATGAGTACATAGTACAGTGGAATGATCACATCCCTGGACATGATGTCATACCCTTAGTAACAGGCTGGACAATGAAACAGCACATTCTTACGATACTGGATCTGTGGTGATTGATAGACAGTTCATTGTCTACATAAGTGTCAAGGTTCCTAACTGCTGGATGAATTTTCAAGGGTGTGTTGTCAGTGTGATAATTACAGGGGACATCTTGTTTGCTGAGCAATACTAGTGTACAGTTCTTGGCATTCAATTTTAGTCCATAGTTTTGACATATGCTATTGGTTTGGGAAAAGCCCACTATTAAGATTTTGATGTTATCTAGGGAGTTTAATAATGGCAGCAAGTTTAGAGTCATCTACAGACTTGGTCAGCCATAAAACCTGAACAGTAGTTTTGACCTCTGGGAAGTAAATGCAAAAGAGGATTGACCCAAGGAGTGAAGCCTGGGGTACACAGCTAGAGACAGATCTTTTGGAAGAGGTAGAGAAGCCCATCTTAATTTTCTGGCTTTTATTTCTGAGCCAGTGTGTCATCCAGTAAGTTACATAGGGCATAACATTTAGTTGGGATAATTCATCTATGATACAACAGTATGGTATGGTGCCAAACACCTTTGTGAAGTCTAAATATGCAATGTGTACAGATTCACCCTCATTCATTGCTTCAGTAACCTTCTCAAAGAAGTCATCAAGGTTAAGTAAGCAGGACCTGCTCTTGACAAATAAGAACTGACTTGAGTTCAGAGTTTGTAGGTTACCTATGCCCTTATTTATCAATTCCTTAATGATGCTATCCATAACCTTACATATGAAGCTCATCAGACTTATGAGTCTATAGTTTCCCAGGTCTGTTGATGCCTCAATTTCATGCAAAAAGATGAAAGTTTCTGTCCTCCATTCATCCTGCACAAAAGCTGAGATTGACTAGTCTCTGTAGGGGGTCTGATTGGTTCTGTTTTAGGCTGGCCAGTAAGCTGCCCAGTATATTATCTGGTCTCACAAAAGCAGTGCTCTTGGTCTTGGAGAGTAACTTGAGGACTTGTTTATCGGAGATTTTAGGGAGGATGTATCTGAAGGTATGAGATCTTGGAATGTAGGGGGTAGGGGTGGATAAGGTAGAGCTAAATTTATCCTGTAGTAGATTGGCTTTGTCCTATGGTACTGAGTATGTGATATTATTTACTATTAGCAATGTATAGTGCTGGTCATTGTTTTTAATGTTTCTAACGCAGCTGAAGAAGGCTTTCTGGTTGTATTTTGCCTTGATGGCAATTTTTACCTCATATTTAGCTTTAGTTGATTTGATCAGCATCTGAAGTAACCTCTTAAGTTTAGAAATAGCCTTTTTTAAATCTAGTCAAGTTGTGGTCATTTTTATTATTATTATTAATATTTTTAATTAGAGCCTGTTTATATTTGTGTTCCACTATAGGGTTTTTTTTTTGAATTTGGCATTTTATTAATTTCTGAGGAGATCAGATGTATCTGTGAAGCTATTCACATGTGCACATAATTTGGTATTAAAAATCTGTGAAAGCAGTGGTGTCTTCAGGTTTGAAGTGGATGTTGAATGTTGCCAGGTCATCACTCATTTTCAAAAGATTAGCCCTGGCAGAATCTCTGAAAACTGAGGTATTGCAGGATGTTCTTACCTCAGTCTTAATGTGAATGTGACTCATTTGTAGTCCAATTTGACCAGAAAAGGGTCCGGATTCACAAAACCTCCGTGTAAGACTTAATATGTCTTACTTGGAGGCTGCAGTTGAACGGCATGACGTTAGCGTGCCATGAATATTCATGAGGGCATGCGGACTCATCTGTAACACTTACATGGACTGAGTAGGCAAGCAGGGGGTGTGTCCGACTGCCAAGTAGTCTAAAAGTCCATGCCCCTGCAAGGTTTTAAAAAGCATAATGTCAACAGACAAGAGCGAGTCCACTCAAATGTATTTGCATCCAACACCACACTCCCTGACACTGTAAACCCCCATCAGAGTTATAAAATGGAAAAAATTAATTTTTTTTTAAATCCAAGATATAGTTGCCCGTATTTGCACTTGTTTGCGCGGGTGTGCCCATTGCTTAACCACAGTTAGCAATTGTGACATTGAAGAGCATATAAGAACTACTTATGCAAATTAATCCAAATAGCAATAGCGTAATGGTAGAGCGTATGCACAAAGTAAAGGCATTCACGGTTTGAGTCCCACCACTCCCCTTCTTATTTATGTTTTAAATCAGTATTTGAAATTGAAATAATACCAGACAAATATGATTAAAATTTCATTTAAAGCAGTGACATGGCCAATGTATCAGCGAACAAAATATATATTTTTAAAAGACCCAGATATGTAATAGCCTGCCGTTAAGCAACATTTTACACAGCTAAACACAGGTGCCCATAGTTTAATAGCGCTATACCCATCTAAACAGAGGTGCCCATAGTTTAATAGCGCTTTATGCAGATAAACAGAGTTGCCCATAGTTTAATAGTGCTTCACCCAGCTAAACAGAGTTGCCCATAGTGTAATAACGCTTTACCCAGTGCAATAGGGTTGCCCAACATTTAAAAACGCTTTACCTAGCGCAAGGTTTTTGCTCGGACGTGCGAGCCACACCAACCAGGGCACCGTAGGGCATAGGGGAGCAACGTAGAGCTAAGTTGTTTAAATGCAGCCACACCCCCTAGCCTGTCTAGACTGTATTAAAATAAAAGAATGACAAGGTTTGAACCTAGGACTCTTTGCATCATAATCAAAGTACAGAACCACTAAGCCATAACTACATGGGGGAAACAGCCACTATTAACATACATAAACCTAGGAATGGTAGTCTAACCATTACTAAGCAGGTCTGCAGTCAGCCGAGAATTTTACAAAATGGCCAATCATAAAAAAGTGCAGGAAATGCGGCATATTTAAGCCCCACAGGCGGGAATACACTCCATAACTGATTGTAGATCACATCTGTGGTCAGAATGTTTGGTGTTGGAGAGGGAGTGTGCTTCTGAACGCAGAGATGGGGCACCAAGGAGTCCAAATACATGGTTTGGCTCCTAGTCCACCATCATGAGGCAAGATTTCTGCAGGGCCAGTTCCAAGGGATGGAGTACAAGGCAGAGTCTTGGAACTGGTTAGCTCGTGACCTCACCAGTGCCACAGGTGTTCCCTGGACTGGTGAGCAGGTCCATCACCACCATGCGGACCTGAAGAGACGAAAGGAGGACCACCTGAACCAGTGGATACAGGAGGCCCGTGGGTTGCCCCACAACTGAGTATGTAGCCATGGAATGTAGTATGTAAGAATTTAAAATGGAGTATGTATAATGGATAGGAATGTCTCAGTATCCCTTCATTTACTTTAAAGCTGCAGGTGACCGCATTATGAATCAGCAAGCCTATGAAGATAGGCTGCTAAGGCTGTGCCGCCAGGCAGGTTAGTGATTATTCTGCATGTATTGTTATATAAAATATGGGAGAGAGCATGAAAGAAAGTGTTGTAGTCCAATAATACAACCATAAAATGGACTGAATAAGTCCTCTGCATGTACTGTCAGATAAAAGCATTAGAGAGGCAGACAAAGAGTGTAGTAACCCATTAAGAAAGGTAACAAATGTCTAGAATAATATCTCTGCAGGCACTGTCATATAAAAGAATATGTGAGCGAGCCTGAAAAAAGAGTGTGCTAACCTATTAATAAATGTATAATATGTCGTGGACATGTCTGACATATATACCGTTAAAACAAATAAAGGAGTGAGCCTGTGGAAAAGTGTGTAATGTCATTAATAAAGGTCTAAAACCCAGAGTGTGTCTGTTTCACTTAGTATGAAATGTTGTTGTACCCTTGCATTATACAAATAGTAATGTGTTAGAAAGTGGTGGCAACCCAGAGTTCTGCAGTCCCATCTAAAGTGCGTGATGGAAGTGCTAGTAGCTGTGAAGTAAATATACAGTCCTCAACAGTCAGTTACTGGCTGGCATGCATAAGTAAATCTGGCAGACAAGTAGCATGCTAATATGTTCCCCAGAAATGTAAGTGTGCTACAATAAATGCAGGGTTCTGTACAATTTAAAGTGAAAATGTCATGTGAAAAAATCCAGCTATGTAGATAAAGAAATATAAATGCAACCATGAAATATTTAGCAGTAACATCTGCATCCTGGACAATTAGTATGCGAGATATAGGTCAAGTATAGATTGAACTAGCCAAACCCACTACACAACCTAATGCATGGTGGCAAGTGTAATAATACATGTAGGGAATATACAGCTGCAGTCACTAGGAGTGTAGTGTAGACTAAAACTGTTTATAAGATGTTAATGGAGGATTTTACTACACCCTACTGTTTGTGCATAAACCATGCAATTCCACACCTCAATGGGTATGTGTAATCTTAAATATTTGTTGGGATATATGTGCAATTGTTCTATAAATATTTGCACTCATGTTGAGGCATGTGCCCTGTTCAAACACCACGTTCATGGTGGCCTGTTGCTACCAATCATCCCTGCATGTGTTTAGAATAACCACTGTTGTTCAATATATGCATGTGTTATGTTTGCTGTTCAACTGTTGGAACTGTGGTGTGTTGGGTTAATGGGAATATTACTGCATGCTGTTACAACTAATCTGGAATGCTGTTGTTTATGTTGTAATGAAACACACCTTATCACAAAATGTATGGGAAGTCCAGTCCCAGTGGACCCACCTGTCCCTCCTCACTTGGCAAGTGCACCTGGCACCAGTGGCTCTGGTGCCCAGCCCGGACGCCCCTCCTCCATTGGTCCTGTGCCACCTTTGGGTGGAAGTGCTGCAGGGGATGGGGCTCATCCCCCCCGTGCAAGCGTGGGCGGAGAAGGGACACCTGTCACCCTTGGAAGGGTCCGGGTTGTGGTGCGTAGGGAGATCCAGCGTTCAGTCGCTGATCCCCTATGCCAGCTTGAGGCGAGAGTGGCGCTTCTCATGGGTGAGCCTGCCCATCATACTCAGCCCCCAGCACAGCCACCCCCGGGGCTGTGAAATTGCAGTGGTGACTGCCCATGGGCGGGGATCTCAGTTCCACTGTTACCATCTGTGGGCTCATGGGCTTGTGATTTCCAAAAACCTTCCCCGTCAATTGTGTTCACCCACCCCATGTGTCAGATTCCACCCCTGTATGCGTCTTATTTGTCTTGTCTGTTTACCTCCCCAACCTACCTCCCCAAATATACCTACTTCCCCTACCTCACTTACCACTCTCACCTGAAAAAAAAAAAAAAATGGGCAGTCTGTACACGAAAAAAAAATTACGCTCCATACATAGCTTCCCATTTTGCACACATGTCTATAGGACATATACACCGATAATTCTAATTGGCAGTGCAACAAACTATGTTGTCCTCACCCCTCTCTCAGGGGTGGAAGGTCTCAAAACTCACTCCAAATTTTCAACATATGCACAGCTGTTGCTGTTAAAGAAATGGGCAGCTATGGGCCTTCCCTACACCATTCCTGCACATCCCAAGCTTGTTTTCCTACTGTCTTTCCCTCTCCGTGCCCCCTTTTTCAACACTTTCCTATCTCCCCATTTTCTTTTCTTTAAAAGAAATTAGCTCGGGGGTTAGCGAGGGTAAGCAGTGTTAAGTAGTAGTAAGCGAGGGTGCGCTTAGCTAAGCATCACTAAGCATCGTGCAAACCCATGCAAACCCGCTTACAACTGCTTAAAAGTGCCTTAGTCACTCTGTATTGCTCAGCAGCAAAATAAAAATTCCCTTGTTAGTCTCAAACCCGGGACCTTGGACTCACCAGTCTGCATGAAGTACCACTAAACCACAGTAGATATACAATGACTTAGTGCTGAAAGCAATTTAACATGCATTACCATGAGTGAATGTAAAGGGAAAATAGGAATGCCATAACACAAATCTTGTTCTGTGGGCCTTAACCAGCAGGTGTTGTTGAATTGCATGACATGATTGTGAAAAGAGAATCAGCCATGCTAGTAGGGAATAAGGTTACAGTAGCAGCTTACAAACCCCACACAGTATCAGAGCAGGATACACCCTGGCATATTAGCATAGATCACAGGCTATACCTCCAAACAGTGACTGCTCTACAGTGATGACCCTGACTAGTAAACAAACGTTAGCTGTGCCCCTCTGACTCCCTGTGAAATGTACTAACAGTAGGCAGAAAGGTGTTGAATCTCACTTCATAACAAATGTCAATAAGTGAGAGTAGACACAGCTTGTACGTCAGAAAAGGTGTAGTAATAGAAATGCTCTGAATCACCCAAAGTCTAAACGAAAAAATGTCATAACTATATCACAGGTGTATCCCAGTTATATGTACCTTTCCCTGAGGCTGTTCAAATATATACATGAGAGTATCTGAGGCCTGGAAGAGTCAGAAACACGCAAGCATATCAGCTTGTCTGCTGTTACACACTCTGCAAATAGCTGTAGAATGAATTCCACAAGCATGCCCTTATGTAGAAGTACAACACAGAAATAGCAAAAGATGTAGCCATGTACTTCTAGCAACCACTTGTGACAATGCCATTGTTCAGGTGTTGAAAAGACTGCTGTGGTGCACAGTCAAAGAATACTAGGCTGACCTCTGTCTACCATCTGGATATGTCCACAGGTGAGAGCTACTCAGACAGACTACAAGCCTTCATAGACTTACAGGTACACAGCAACTCTGCATGTTCAACAAGATAAACATCACACGATAATAAATAATGCACACTGTCCAGTCATCCTGAGCAGACTGTGCTAATGCCAACACAAACCACAAACTGTTCAGATGTGAGTAACGTACTAATGACAGTGTTAGATATTATGAATATAAGGGTGAAATTAATTATGTTATAAATATGCTGAAAGAAAAGGCTTGCTTAAATGCAGAAACAGAGTTTAGTAATATCTGATCAGCAGTCATACTAAATGACCATGGCTTGGAAAAGGAATCTGCTGAATGGACATTTTTCCCTTACAGACTCAAACAGGATGTATGCAAGAGCAAAAATACAAAATCTGCTTTTAAAGAATGGACATTTTTCCCTTACAGACTCAAACAGGATGTATGCAAGAGCAAAAATACAAAATCTGCTTTTAAAGAATGGACATTTTTCCCTTACAGACTCAAACAGGATGTATGCAAGAACAAAAATGCAAAATCTGCTTTTAAAGAACACTGACATGTTATTCTGCATATAAAAAATGGACACAATATGTTTCCTAAAACAACAGGATATGTTTATGACACTGTGACAATGTGTTTTCTAAAAAATATGTTTTTCTGCATGGAAAAACAGGATATGGCACAAGAACAGATGTTTTATACAAAGATCCAAATAAAATACAGGATGTTCACACTGTCAGAAAAGCTGATCTCTGACAATGTGTTTTCTCAAAAATATGTTTTTCTGCATGGAAAACAGGATATGCTTATCAGCATTGATATAAGACCATATGTTTCTATACACAGATCCAAATAGAATACAGAACAATGTGTTTCCTCAAAAATATGTTTTTCTACATGGACATCAGGACACTGTTACAGGATATTCACACTGTTAGAAAAGCTGGTCTCTTACAAGACATTGTTAAACAAGGAAGTTTAGTATTGTTTCTACAGGACTAAAACTGTATATAAAGAGCTGTATAAATCCAGTTATGTTAGAGGTATGGTAGGGACACAAGTCCTAAGGTAAATGTTATATCTCTCACATCATCTGTACTATATGAGAAGTAAAGTTGGAACAGTACTTTTAAGCTGCAACGGCGGTTCAGTTTGGTTTATTATAAAAAGTTATTTGTTACTGCTCTTTAAATTTGATGCTGCAAAGTATATTCTCTCATCAGTGTATATTCTGCAAGTTTCTGTATGCAACAGACTGTGAATGCAAATATAACCAGACTTTGAATTTTAACAGAATCCAGCCAGCAAGACTGAGTGTCTTAAGAACACTGCAAATCCATCACACCAAGCAGTAAGCAGAGAGAGCTTCATAATATTTTTTCAGACAGTATAGCTGTTCACAAATAGTGCATGTGCCTGATATTCATAATTGGTAGTACAACATACTTAGATGTCCTCACCACTCTCTCAGGGGTGGAAGGTTTCAAAAATCCCACCTAATGTATTGCATATGCACAGCTGTTGCTGGTAAAGAAATGGGCAGCTATGGACCTTCTCCACACCCATCATGTACATCCCAAGCTAGTTTCCCTACTGTCTTCCCCTCTTTGAGCACCCTTTATCACCACATTCCTATCTCCCCATTTACTTTTCTGTCAAAGGCATGAGCGTGGGGGTTAGCGGGAGTGAGCACTTGTAAACAGTAGTAAGCGGGTTTGCACCAGTGTGCGCATGTGTGCGCCTAGCTTAGCATTGCTAAGATATGATAAGCTCTGCCAAGCTTAGCCTACTATTGCTAACATAAAATGAGCTAAGCTAAGCTTAGCTTAGTATTGCTAAAATACAATAAGCTAAGCTAAGTGTTGCACAAACCTGCGCCATCTCGCTTACAACTGCTTAAAAGTGCCCTTGTCACTCTGTCTGACAAGGCCCTTGTATTGCTCAGCAGCAAAATAAAATACCCTTGTCAGTCTCAAACCCCACACCTTGGACTGACCAGTCTGCATGATGTACCACTAAGCCACATCAGATAGACAATAACTTGGTGCTGAAAGAAATATAACATGCATTACAAGGAGTGCATGTAAAGGAAAAATTAGAAAGCCATATTAATACATTGCAATAACGAAATATGACATGCATTACAAGGACTGAATG
This sequence comes from Protopterus annectens, assembly GCF_019279795.1. Lineage (NCBI taxonomy): Eukaryota > Metazoa > Chordata > Ceratodontiformes > Protopteridae > Protopterus > Protopterus annectens. The sequence goes on along the minus strand of NC_056741.1, from coordinate 1,136,325,288 downwards.
TAAACGGAAAATAATTTTCAAAATATCCAACAAAAAACCAAACCCCCCCTTTACAAATAAAATTTGTTAAAAGAAAAAATTGGTTAAAGAAAAGAAAAAAAAAGGAAATTTAGTAAAAGGGATAAAGGAAAAAATTTTGTAAAACCAATGTTAAAAAACCCAAAAAAAATTTAATTTTGATATAGGAATAAATTTGCAAACTTGGGGCCAAAATTTATGAAAAATTTTTTAAAAAAAAGGTTAAAAATTTAGTCTTATATCATATTAAAATTTTCCCGGCGTTTCTGGAGAAATGAAAAATTTTAAAACCAAATTTTGGTGAGGTGGGGCAAAAACCCCAAAGGTAAGAGAAAAACAGAAGTTGGGGTTTATGATTTTTCCCTGATTTTCATTTGGGTGCTTTGTTTTCCCCCATTTTGGGGGGAAAGGAAACCACCTTTGTTTGGATTTTGGGTTTTGAAAAATCGTTTGGCCTTTCCCCAAACCCTTATTAATAAGTATTTTTAGCCTTTTGGCCCCTTTTAACATTCCTTTAATTTATTTTTTAAAGATATAATTTTAATAATTAAATAGTAATTTCAATTTAATTATTAATTTAAATATATAATTGAATTATATATTGTAAATAAATAGTTTGTTATTAGTATTTAAAATACAATAAGTTAATGAAAATTTTAAAAATTTAAAAGTTTTGTATTTGGGTATAATGTTATGTTAAAAAATAAAATATATTCAAAAATTATAATCTGATATTAATAAAATAATAAAATTTTAAAAAATATATATACAAATGATGGGGAATATATTTTAGATATTATATTTTAATTTTATATAAATTATATGATTAAAATAATTAATAAAATATAATATATAAATAATTAATAAAAAATATAAAGAAAAAGGGGCAATGTAAAGGGTGGGAAACCAAGGAATACTTGAAAACCATTTGTTGATCCATTTAAAAAATTTTCCCAAAAAAAATCCCCAAAATTTCCAGATGGGTTTTGGTTGGGGTGAAAAACCCCCCGAAGGTGTCTAAAGGGAACAACACGGGTTTTAAGTATTTTGATTTCACGGCCCACCCCCAGCTTGTAAACTTCCCCAAATTTAACAAACAGTGCCCAAAAAACAAATGGCCCCATTGCCAAAAACCATCCCCCAACCCCATTTTTACATTCCCTGAAATCAAAAGGGGAAAAAGTTCCACAAAAACCTCACAAATAAATGGGGGGCCCCAATTTGCAGAGGCCTCACATCCACAGTTTTTAAAGGCCCCGTATTTGCCCACCCAAAAATTACCTTCCCAAACTAAGAGGAGCCCCCAAAGCAGCAGAAAAGCCAGAAAAACCCTTAAAAAAAACCGGTTTTAACACCACCCAACCCCAAAATAAAACAAACAGACATGTGGGGGGAAAAAAACAAAAAATTCAAACATCCAACCCGGGTAAACCCCCCGGGGTAAAAACAAAAAGGAGAAAAGATTTTTCGGGCATCCAATGATTGTCGGGGAAGGGGTAACTTTGCCCTGGGAACACCTCTTTGTTTTGGTTGAAGGGGAAGGAAATCTAAACTGTTTTTAAGGGCCCAAAAGGGTGATTTAAGGTTGCTTGGCCCCAGGTTTAGTGTCATTTAAAACACAAGAACCGGGAATGTCAGGGGAAGAAAATGTGGGGGAATGAGTTAACCAGTGAATTCAAAGGGGGACAGTAATACTAAAAGTAATATTTTTGTAGGGTTTTGTTCCATTGTACCCAAAAAAGGGTGGAGTTTTTATCGCATATAGGAGGGTATATTTTTGGCGTGGTTTTGTATGTGTGGTGTATATGGTTAAAAAATAATTAGCCAAAAGTTTATAGGGTAAACCTTTATTTTTTGGAACTTTTGGGTACCCCCTGAATTGGGTAGGTTTAAAAGATGGTGTTTCCTTTCCTTTGGTAAATGTTTGTTTTTTTCATTTAAAATTAATTTAATATATTTAATACAAAATATTAATAATAAAATGTATTTTTGTTAATACACATGTATGGTATGAATGTCTGATGTGTGTGTAATGATGCCTGTACCATGTCTGCAATCACATGTGTGATGCAGGGTTTGCGTGTGTACCTAGCAACATGTATACTCTGTTACAGCAGTATGCCAGCTATATTAACAACTGTGCACATATGTTAGGTAGGGGTATGGCATCAACGACTAGGGTGGGTTACTGGTTATACTGTAACTGTACTTCACATTCATTGCAATGGATGACATATATCTGCATACATCAGCTTGATATGTACCCCCCTGGCAAGGCTGTGCACTGGATCCCAAAGAGTGAGACGAGTACTGGTGTATACCGATGTGTCATATGGAGTGTGGCAGGCACTGTCAGCCAGTTGTGGGCTGAGCACTATGTGGTATTGAATGTGTGTATCCTCTGACAGATGAACAGATGCTATATATGGCAGTTAACTGATATCTGTACTGTATAATGTTAAGTGTACCACATGACTTGCTCACACATATCGTTTACTTGTCTTCCAGGCTTATGGCTCATCACAGGAACCCCTGCTACACAGCTGCAGAGGAACAGGAAATCCACCACAGCCTGGTACAGCACAAAACCCTGCTGTTTTCAAGGGCCAGCCAGCACCAGCAGGAGCGTACTGCACTGTGGCAAGAACTTGTTCATCAGGTAAATGACATAGGCATGCATAACCGGACATATGAGCAGGTACACCATCACTGCAGTGATTTAATCAGACATGTCTAGCAGCGTGCATCTGAAATCCACAGACAACAGCTTGCCACAGGTGGTGGGGTGGCCACACCCCCCCTCACCAGAGTGGAAGAACTACTGCTAAGTGTGGTGGCTCCTGGCCTACAGCAACACCAACATCAGACATCTGTCATCATGGAGGCCAGAGCCACCCAGCATAGTGACATGGAGCATGCAGGTAACATGCCCTAGCTGTAGACTACTGTTACCTGTATTGTTAGATTATGCATGCGTGAGATGTCCACTGTGTTTAGCAGTTGTGCTGCCCATTGTGTGCAATACTGATAATTTGAATAGTATCTGTGCACCTATGCCTGTTGTTCTACTGTAGTTTAGCACACTCACAGTAGCAATGCCACAGGTGTGGCCACTGACAAACTGTGTCATATTCTTGCAGGTCCCTCTGGTGTGACAGCAGGGCAGACGTTACATGCTGGTGAGTGTGTTAACACTTTAAACTTGGTATTGAGCTGTGCATGTCATAGGTGAGGTGTAGGCCATGTACACATAACACACCTATGCATAATGCATGCTGTGCATGTTTGCTGTGAGACGTGAAACATCTCAGTAATGTCAGTAGCTGCCTCATTCACATGCAATGCACAGAGCATCAGATACAAATGTGGCAACACTGTACTGCACATTGGATAGGCATAGTTGACACACATGTACACAACATAACACGTTTGTCATATGCAGTACACCTCAACATGCTACACATAGTGTAACCGGACACCCGCTGTCAGGTCACACCTCAGTATCCCACATGTCATCCACACACTACACATACCATACCTGAGGGGTAGGGGCCTAGCATGGGGCTGTGCAACACTCCTCAACACATAACACAGTCATGTTAGGCAATGCTCCCTATTGGACACCTCACACACCCTTGTGCAATGTGGCTGTGTAATTTTGAACTTAGCCACGGCACTGCGGTTCAGGTATAGCTTGCTAGGCTGTGGTCTAGCACACTTTAGTGGCCTTGAGTGACCACATGATGCATGATGATGATGGCTAATGGTACTACACCCCATACTGTTACAATGGCCATGTCCAGGATTGGTATCCCATCATGTATACATGCACCACCCATCCCGTGTGTGTACATAGCATGCATGTGCTACACCTGAGTCCACAATTATCTGCTACAGACACAGACACTGCAATCAGACATGGAAATCCATGTGACACACAGATAACACATGCAGCCATGGTATGTATACCTGTGTGTGATGGTGCACAGGACATGGCAGAGCTTATAATACTTGCACAGAAATGTTGTGTCCTTGTACACATTGTGTTCCAGGGTGTAGGCAATCACTGAACATGTACACACATGCACCACAGCCATGTACACTGTCATCAACTATTACTGTCTACACTCACACTGCATGGACTTGAGCAACACTTATTCTGCATGCTGACACGTGTGCATGACTGTTTGCCTTGTGATGCTGTCACCCACCTTCAACCAGTATTGAGTATGATTTGGAAGTCTGTTGTGTGTGTGTATCTGCTGTAGTGAGGAGTGTGTATGTGTTCCTGTGTTCCTGTGTGCATGTGTTCCTGTGTGCATGTGTGCATGTGTGCATGTGTGCATGTGCAGACTGTAACGTGTGTTTCCTGTCTTCCTCTCACAGATGTTGAGGTAGGGCTTGGCGAAAGCAGCAGGCGACCTGAAGCCACTGCCATGGATAGTGGTGATGATGAAACATGTATTTTGGCACAGGGAGATTTGACAGGGTCTGTCTTTGGTCCACCAATCGACAGTACACAGCGTTCAACCACATCTATGCGCACACTCATACTGCCATTACATCCCTCACCACCAATGGCCATAGGGGAGGGACAGCATACAGTTGGCATTGACCAGGAGAGTGTGGTACCCATGGCACGTGCATCCCCTCACAGCAGCCATAGCCATAGACCCGCAATGTTACCACATAGGCGGAGGTTCAGGGGATCTCGGGGGAGCACCACTGGACGCATTGCCCCTGGCAGGCGTGCTTTCACAGGTCTTACGATGACCACTATGTTCTGGGCTGTAATGCAGGCTCAGGCACGTATGGAATGGTACACCAGGCAGGGACTTAGGGTGCAGAGGGCACATAACACCGCTATCAATTACAGCATCCATGACATGACCTTGCCAGTGCCATCCGGACATACACCGAGGTCATTGATAGACGTTGGGGGGAGACAATATATGCCCTCCACAACATGTCTTCCTCAAGCCAGGACTGTGCGGGATGGTTGCGACGTCGACATGGATGCATGCCAGCAACAGCAACAGCTGGCAGTGGTCGCAGATGGCCCACAGCTCACAGCCGCTCCTGTAGTGGCAGTACCAGCCCCAGCAATGCTGGGGCTGGCCTGTCCATTGTCCATCCCAGTAGACCACGTGCACGTGGCTCTGGCCAGTCCCAGCAGGGATATGGGTCCAGTCATCATACCTCTGCCTCTGATGACAGTACCCAGTTAGGGTTGGTACCCGATACCATCCGTAGCACCCTTGCCAGGCACAAGTACTGTGTCCTTGGCCAGAGACAGTGATCTGTACAGCCAAGCAGGTACAGTCTGTGGCTGTCCCACAAACCACCATATATGGCAGCCACATGGTGGAGCTATTTGCATGCAGATACACACATATTAAGCAAACAACTAGGGCTCACACATACACACACACATTACATCAACACTGGCCCATGCTGTACTGTTGTCCCACACACACACACACACACACACACACACACACACACACACACACACACACACACACAGACAGACATGTCGAATGGATGGGCCAGTGTCAGGCTCTGGCAAATAACAAAATGCCCTGTGCATATGATGATACCTGTGCCGCCTCCTGTCATCTGCATTATCGACGGAGGGACAGGCTAACATGGTGCTGATGCACAGGGTGACACTATAGCAGTGTAGCAATAATAGCGAGTTGTCAACAAGGAAGTTTAACTATATCCTTGTAGGTATATCTGAGCAGACATTATGCATCAAAGCTCTGTTTGTCAATGTAGCATTGTTTACACCACTGTTAGGTCTGAGTATGTATTATCCACCCATGTGCCACTTGGCTGATGTGTGATGTGTTGCCAGCATGTGTTAGCGAGTGGACAGTACATGTGTGATGTGTGCAGTACAGATTAGCAAGTGTACATCTGTGAACATGGTGGGTGCACACTGTCTGGATGTACGTGCATAGTGGACACATGGGACGTGTGGCATACCCTGTCGTACACATTATTAACATCCCATTGCATCTTTCAATGGCCAATATGCATTCTACTACAGTTATGTACTAACATGGGTAGACATGTGTATGACATGGGTTGACACTATGCTGTGGGTGATACCGTTAATATCAGTCAATGATTTGCAGTCTGGTAGTATACACAACCTCAACAGCATGACTATAAGCAATCATTGGATGATATCCTGACAAATGACACAGTAGTAGGGAACCCAGTATCAATTGGATCCTTCCGGTGCTACACTATAACACTAACCAGTGGTGATGACCGCCACCCATTACTGTGACCACACCTGTGTGTCATATAGCCCCCTTAGGTACATGCAGACCCACTAGGGATGTGTCCATCCAAATCTGGGAATGCATGGAATGACCTACAATGTATTCCCTGGATGGGATGCATATCCTACACAAGGGTATCATACAGACAGATACCTGTTGTGTGATACATGCTGTATAGCAGTAATCCGACTATGGCATAGTCATCGTCATGTACTATAAATACTATCCTGTCAGTACCACACTGGTGATAGCCCTCAACATGTATGTCGGGTACCATTGTGTATATACAGACCCATGTTATGTCATGTGTCCCTTCGTATCCACATATCCATAGGTATTGTGGAGTCCCAAGGTGTATCACAGACATTAGAGGCCTGAATGCATATCCACAAGGCAGTCATACATCTATAAAGACTGGCCATTCTTGGCAGACTTTGTTGTGTATGACCATGTCTGACATATACCCCAGCCATATACCCTCACTCACACTACTCTTAAGTAACTGTCATGGGTGTGTGTGCCACAGATGACCTTGGTCACAGAGCACAACAGTGGATGGCCATGTCACATACATACATATGTGACCTATGATCTGAGTAGCAGCGACACAACCTGTCAATGGAAACAAATGTATTCATGTAGTATGCAGGCTTCACACCTATGTACTGATTGAGGGGACATGTACACATATATATTTGCCACGCAGATACCTCATGTCTGCAATGCATGTACTGTTGTCAACATACTATGTCATACCATAGTAAAAGCAAAACCCACACCGTGTTGACCAACAGTGATACACGCACAGTCAGCATTTGCAGGATTCAAACCCCTACCTCACTATGTTATGATACTGGAAAGAAACACATTAATACGATGTGTTACTTGCTTTACTGGCTGGTGTCCCTTCTCCTGCAGTATTTGTAGGATGGTGACATCATCAGTCTTTCCAAAGAGGAATGTACATCATCTGGTGTGTTTTCCCAGTCTCCAAAAAGGGCACTCCTTTCAAAGACAATTGCACACATACACCCCCCCCACACACACAGTTAGCATTTGCTGGATTCAAACCCCTACCGATGTTATGATATTAGAGAGAGACACATTAACACAGCGTGCTATTTGCTTCATTGGCTGGTTTTCCTTCCCCTGCTGTATTTGTAGGATGGTGACATCATCAGACTTTGCAAAGAGGAATGTACCTTTTAGTGTGTTTTCATAGTCTCCAAAAAGGACACTCCTTTCAAAGACAATTGCACACATACACACAACCCCCCTGCTATTTATTTGACTGGGTGGTTTTCCTTCTCCTACTGTATTTCTAGGATGGTGACATCATCAGTCTTTCCAAAGAGACATGTATATCTTCTAGTGTGCTTACACAGTCTACAGAAATGGCACTGCTTTCTAAGGCAATTGCACACATGCACACAATCAGTGTTTGTAGGATTCAAACACCTACCTACGTTATGATACTAGAGAGAGACGCATTAGCACAGCGCACTATTTGTTTTACTGGGTGGTTTTCCTTCTTGTGCTGTATTTCTAGGATGGTGACATCATCAGTCTTTCCAAAGGAGAATGTACATCTTCTAGTGTGTTTACCCAGTCTACAAAAAGGGCACTTCTTTTAACGACAATTGCACACACACCCCCACTCACTGTTTGCAATATTCAAACCCCTACCTAACTATGTTATGATACTAGAGAGTGATGCTTTAACACGGCATGCTATTTGCTTTATTGGCTGGATTCCCTTCCCCTGCTGTATTTGTAGGATGGTGACATCATCAGACTTTCCAAAGAGGAATGTACCTCTTTTAGTGTGTTTTCACAGTCTCCAAAAAGGACACTCCTTTCAAAGACAATTGCACACATACGCACAGCCCCCCACTATTTGTTTTACTGGGTGGTTTCCCTTCTCCTGCTGTATTTCTAGGATGGTGACATCGTCAGTCTTTCCAAAGAGGAATGTACATCTACTAGTGTGTTTACCCAGTCTACGAAAAGGGAACTCCTTTCAAAGACAATTGCACACAACCCTCCCCCCCCGTCAGCATTTGTAGGATTCAAACCCCTTCCTACCTATGTTATGATACCAGGAAGAGATGTATTAGCATGACACACTATTTGTTTTACTGGGTGGTTTGCCTTCTCCTGCTGTTTTTCTAGGATGGTGACTTCATCAGTCTTTCCAAAGAGGAATGTACATCTTCTAGTGTGTTTTCCCAGTCTCCAAAAAGTGCACTCCTTTCAAAGACAATTGCACATATCTCCCATTTGTAGGATTCAAACCACTACCTAACTATGTTATGATATTAGAGAGTGACGCTTTAACACAGCATGCTGTGTGCTTTACTGGATGGCTTCCCTTCCCCTGCTGTATTTGTAGGATGGTGACATCATCAGACTTTCCAAAGAGGAATGTACATCTTTTAGTGTGTTTTCACAGTCTCCAAAAAGGACACTCCTTTCAAAGACAATTGCACACATACACACAACCCCCCCTCTGTTTGTTTTACTGGGTGGTTTCCCTTCTCTTGCTGTATTTCTAGGATGGTGACATCATCAGTCTTTCCAAAGAGGAATGTACATCTTCTAGTGTGTTTTCCCAGTCTCCAAAAAGAGCCTGCTTTTCAAAGACAATTTTACACATACACAGTTTACAGGATTCAAACCCCTACCAAATTATGCTAGGATACTAGTGAGTGACACTTTAACATGGCTAGCTATTTGCTTCACTGTCTGTTTTTTTTCCCCTGCTGTATTTGTAGGATGGTGACATCATCAGACTTTCCAAAGAGGAATGTACCACTTTTAGTGTGTTTTCACAGTCTCCAAAAAGGACACTCCTTTCAAAGACAATTGCACACATACACACAACCCCCCCCCCACTATTTGTTTTACTGGGTGGTTTCCCTTCTCCTGCTGTATTTCTAGGATGGTGACATCATCAGTCTTTCCAAAGAGGAATGTACATCTTCTAGTGTGTTTACCCAGTCTACAAAAAGGGCACTCCTTTCAAAGACAATTGCTCATAACTCCCCCCCACACACACACTGCTTGCAGGATTCAAACCCCTACCTAACCATGTTACGGCACTAGAGAGCGATGCAGTAACACGGTGTGCTATTTGCTTTACTAGCTGGCTTCCCTTCTCCTGCTGTATTTATAGGATGGTGACATCATCAGACTGGACATGGTGATGTGTGTACACTTTGGTTTATGCCATTCCAGGAATGGTCCATGTGGGTCAGCGGGTGTCAGCCGCTTGAACATGACGTCAGTATCCTTACCTTGTGTGATCTATCTGTGGACACATTGACATTCCGTCATATGTCAACACGTATTTATGCACAGCTTCTTGGTTTTTTGGATACTACATGTGTCTGGGATGTTGATAAAGGGCTATTCAAAGTCTATGTGACACATGTGTAGATGTGTTCATTGATATATGTCCTGGGTGGCTGCCTTGCAAACAGTCTAGCATGTTTGGGAACCATGGTCCGCACATGAACATACCACAGTTGGTAGGGTTGTGTGTGTGTCAGCTTCCAATAGCTCTGTTTATGACTGCAACCATGATGGACTCCATGACCTTGCAGATCAGACCTCATAGGCGTACCAGACTTGACTTCCCATGGTGTGTGGTGCACCAACACTTGTGGGGAGTGCCATATGTAGCTGTGACACATTCAATGGTTCCACATCCTGTGTAGGGGGTGCAGCCCAGCTAACTGTTGAGGTGCATGATCTGTTTTTGTTCTGTAGTTTGTGCATGACACATATTGGGAATCAATGTATTTGACCTGCTGCCATGCTTTTGGCAGTGGGGGTAGCTGCTCATCTATTCTACATGTGATATCTCCTGGTATGATGATGTGAACTATTGTCAGTGGGGGATGGGTATGTACATATGGGCCTGTCTGTCATGATGTCAGCATTGACACTCAGGTACAGTTGGCCCTGACTCAGGACATATATGTGTGTACATTGATGTTTATGACATAGCTGAAGGAGGTGCCATGATTCAATCTGGACTCCTTCTCAGCTCCTCTTTACAACACACTAACGAACATGAGCACTAATCCCTGTTATACTCTTTACACGCTTAACACCCTACTGATCCTTTGTGATCAGGCTACAGAGTATGTCATGATAATATCCTAGCATGTCCAGGGGTCGGTTTTGTGTGTACTCTTCAGTCCAGCTGGTGGATATTGGAATATTGACACAATGTCACATCTGCCTCATGTACACAGACAACCCTCTCCTCCTTCCGACAAACTCAGATATATATGTGGGATGCACCTATATAGACATACAAGGAGCTGAAGTCTCTTGACCCATGACTGGCACAGTGTATCAGGTTGTGAAGGTAACCACACACACCACATATCAGTCTCACATATCCTCTAGCAACAGCACTCAAACCACATTAGCACACATTGACATACTCAGATGATGTAAATGTACTCTACCTATGCAGCAGAGGCCACCAAAGCAGACACACACACACCTGCTACCCCACTACAATACCCACATATCACTAAGTTCACAATGTCAGTGTGCCACACAGTTACTGCCCTTCAGGCTAAACAACACACCTAATACACTTGTAATAGGTGACACTTATGTTCAGACACACTGACATACCACTCACCAGCCCTGACAAGGGAATAGTCACTTTGGGCTGTCTGTTGGGTGCCAGGATCTGCCGCATAACACAGGCAGTCAGGTCACTCCAAAGCAAGTACAAGACTGGCACCATCATTGTCCATGCTGGTGTGTGTCACCTCAGACGTTACTCCCTGGACAACATGACATTATACATGGAGGTACACTCTGATCATGTAGCCCAGGCCAGTATGACCCTGACCTTGTCTAGCATCTTACACCCACCAATTATGATGTCACAGTATATGGACACACATATCACATTTAACAGTCGGGTAACAAATTTGTTTCATTCATAGGGGATACAGTGTCTGTCAGCGTATGGTGACATGCTCAACATGCCATGTAGCTTCACTATGGACAGCTTGCACCTGTCACCCTTGGACGTTGGTATACTGGCTAAGGCTCTTGCTACCACCAGAGTGCCTTTTTTACGTAAGGCTCAGAAGACAAACCCACCTCCATAGACATTACAGGTTAAATGAAACTAAGGGTAATGCTGCTCAACAACAGTTGTGTTAACCTCATATTGTGGCCACTCAGAACTCCCCTCAGTATGGAGGAGAGCAATATCTGTGCACTGACAGACACCTGGTTCAGGCTCGCTTATGCACACCAGCACTACCAGGTTATGTTTCATACCATGCTGTCTGACAACAAGACTTGGAACAGACAACACAACTAGGGGGAGTATCCATATACATCACAGATACAAACACCTCCAGGTTAGTAGTACTGCACAAAGCATCACAGACCATACATAGACAACTACCATTGTGCAATACTGCCTTTCAGTTTGTTGCCTGCTACAGAACACACTCCCAAACTCAGGAACCACACTCAGCTTTTGTGGGAACTATGGAGAATATGCAGGTCTCCACAGTCACCATTATATTGTGTGACTTCATATACACACATATTGACTGGGGATACTACTCAAGCCCCGACAACCTCACCCAACAGTCACTACAATTTGTGGACTCATATGCTTTGGCACAACCAGTCAGCACAGCCACAAGGGGGAATACATATTGGACCTGCTCATCACCAACATGGGACTCTATGTTCCACACCAGCAATATACCCTCATTGGTAAGGTCAGAACATACATGTATCTCACAGGGCATACATATACCCTCCACACACCCATCCTGGGTAATCTTGGTGAACTTCTCATGAGCCAACATCTCACTTCACTGAAGCAAGGTGGTATCCTTCAGAGATCCTGAGACAGTGGCATATATGGCTCACACTGCTGCATCCTTTACATACATTCTATGGACACTTAGTGGACTGCATGGATTGTGCTCTCCCAAATAACAACAAGACCCACTACTACAATGGCAGGGGACCTGTCTGGTAGACCCCAGCCATTAATAAGCTGTACAACATCAAGAGGACACTACTACATGATAGAGCACAATCCCAGACAGGGAAGGCATCTGTGATCTGTACTAGCAGACAGCTACAATCACTCATGGACTTTTCTAAGGGCAGCTTCTACCAGACAATTGCACCTAACACGTAGGACCATCACACGGCCTTCTTCAGTTATGTCAGGAACCTGGGTGGACACTCACTGATATGCTGTGAGTTACTGCATACTGACTAAACCTACCCTGAACCCACTGTCATTGCCTACATCCTGGCAAACAGGTTCAGAGCAGATGTCTCCCACCCATCCCCCCTAAGGAGCAACTATCCATCCCAACAGAGTATAACCTCCATGACATCACACAGTAACAGGTGAGTGCTGCCCTCCCCACAGTGTACATCACAGTATCAATGTGACCAGATGGTGTCCCAGCCTGCATCATACATGAGCATCATAACAAAAGCAACCCTCACATTACATCACTGTTCAATATCAGAGTTACCACAGGATATGTACCCAAGGAATAGAGTACTGCGACAGTGGTCCTGCTCCACAGAGTTGGTGCCACAATGGACCACAGACAATATTGCCCTATAAGCCTATGTGGCCTGTTCTGCAAAGGTATGGAGCATATTGTCATAGGACTCCTACACATAGACATCGGGAGCCTACAGACACTGTGTCCTACTCATTTCAGCATTGTTGTGGGCAGATCTTGCCTCTTCATCTTGTAGGTATTCTTTAAATGGCTAACAGGTCAATCGACATAGGGACAGCTATCCACACAGCCTACCTGAACCTTGCAAAACCATTCAACACAATAACCCACTGGGCCATTATGCATAGGCTCACCAGCATCAATTTGGACACATATCTCACACAATGGATTGATACCTAGATCAGAGATAGCACCCACATGGTCAGGATTGCAGGTGCCATGTCTGACTATACACCAGTTACACATGGCATCACACACAGCTTGGTCCTGGGATCTCTCTGGTTCAGTATATATTTGTCTTACGTACAGGCTATCACAAGGGGAATATGGCTGAACATGTTTGCACTTGACTGCAAACTGGGTGCCATTATCAACTTTCCAGCTGCCACATGCATACTCAATCAGAGTCTCACATAGATGGATGACTGGTGCCTGAGCTATGGCCTACAGCTAAATGTCATTAGTTGCATAGTCATCCCCTTTGGGAGTAACAACATGCCCACACATTACCACATAGGTAGTACTCCATTACATATGGTAGGAGTTGTTAGGGGTTTGGGGACATCACTTGTTTGTACTATCACCTTTATCATTCACATTGCCAAAGTGGTTGGACACACCTGCTATGTGTGCCACCTTATCCCATATGGTTTCACATCTAGATCGAGTGAGGTCATTGTGCCCCTATACTCATCACATCCATGCTTGGTTACAATGCCAAATTTGGGGTGTAGCTTACCTGACACCTGCAGCAACTGTACTGGCCATGGATGGTCCTCACCAAGCAGATCTAGGGACTCACACAGATGCCCTGTATAGTTCAGATGTAGTAACTCCAGCTCTATTCAGTCGCTTTCCACCTACTCAGATATGATGTGTGCCTGTTGTTTACAGCTATACCCAAACAAGTATTACTGGACATGCTCCACCTCAGGATATCCAACTCCCTTGGAGCTACACACTGCAGGGACGTATACCTCAGCACAGATGTTAATAGGACATCGTGGAGGGACAGATTCTTATCCCATAGGTTCCACTCACTACAGAATGTAATCCCACTTTCACATAGGCAGAGCCACCCACTGACTACCTACTGGAGACATCTTGATGACTGTATGGGTGATTGTATATTTACCCCTAGGATATCCTCTGTGTCCCTTCTAGACAGAGGCACACTGGCATAAATGTACATGGGCTATCTTGTGTGATCTACTATTCACACACACAGTGTAGTAATGTGACAGGGTTGCGAATGCCAAACACACTCTGGCTATGTTTGTACATGCCCTAGGGCAGATAGCCTAGTATCGACCTCTGAACCTATGCTTATGTTCATGATGCACAATGTTTATTGCTGATACTGTTTGCAGGTCTTTATCATCTTTGTTTTACCAGTTTCCATGAAGAACTTCAGTATCTGCAGAACATATTTGATTATGACAGGGTTCCACTATATTATAGCTGTGTCTGTTGTCATATAACTGTGTGCACAGGGCGGATTGCTGTATAGTGACAGGTTCCTGGGTTAACACATGCAACTGCCAGATATGCGTGGCCCACTGCTGTACTCAGACATAGCCTAAGTGTGTGAGCATGCCCAGTTCTGACATTACATGTTTTGTTGCCTGAAATTTGTCTCATTTATTCAAGTGTGTGAGCATGCCCAGTGTGAACCTTCAGTATGTTGCTATCTGAGGTCCACTACATTTGCTGATGTGTACGAACATGACAAATATTAACATTTATACTGTGTGTGTTGGAAGTCAGGTTCTGTTCTCACTGCAGGACTCACCTTTGTGTCATAACTCAACAAGGATTATGCTGTGCCTGCAGTGTTTCCATGGAATATTTTGCATAGACTTATCAACATTCCATCATACAGGTGGACCACTGCAATACTGTCATATTTTAGTGGTTCAGCACTTTGGCTATAGTACACAGTATCCTGGGTTCGAGGCCCATCACTGCTTTATATTTACATACTGAGCAGGCCAGACTGTTTAAGGGCCTGTTAAGCAAATATGAGCATGTTGGCTTTTGTTCAGCTATGCCCTACTTAGACCAGGCTTGTCCGACATTGCTCAATATTCACCAACATTGCTGGATATTGCCCAATATTACTGAACATTGACCACAGTTGTGCTAGTTGGTGTGTGCAATTTTGTTTGCATATACTACATGGTGGTAATTGCTGTTTAGCACTGCTTTATATTGCTTAACACATGGCATTCATGCCTTAGGTGGTGCTGCAGGGCTGCCTATGTTGGATGCACATACTACACTCACTGCACATGTTTGGAAGCAGGTAGTGTCAACTTAGACATCCCTTTTACTTTATGTGCGAGTCAGAGAGGGATATCATTTCCAGAGTTCCTACTGAGCCAGTGTATATGCTATGTGTTGCCTCTTTGCCAAGGCCAAAGCATACTGGGCATACCTCCTTTTTCCTACTGGGGCAGGTTCAGGTTGTTCCTCCTCTGAGTCACGCTGTGCCTGTGATGGCCTTGGCAATGGTGGGGGGCTGTTTGGCCCAGGCCTATGCTGATCCTGCTGCAGCTGATTTCTCAGGATCATATTATGTAGCATAGCACATACCATGACATTTGGGTACATGTAGTTGGTGAGTACTACAAGGCTCCACCAGATGTGCCCAGGCATCGGAACCATGACTTGAGCAGCCCAAAAACATGCTCTATTACATTACGTGTTTGTGCATGTGCCTCATTATGGCGTTCTTGTTCAGGTGTGTGTGCATTTCTGATGGGTGTCATCAGCCACGGCTCCAGTGCATAGCCAGCATCCCCCACTAGGTGACCACGTGGGATGTCCCCATTGGCAAATGTCTGGTACAGCTGCGTCAGATGCCAGATATGGGAATCATGGTAGCTTCCAGAGAAGCCTGCACACACATTCAGTATTATGCCCTGGGCATCACGCATGACCTGGCAGTTGATGGAGGGGGAAGCCCTTGTAGTTGAAGTAGACCCTACCCCGCTTGCCGGCTGGTGCTTTGATGTGTATGTGCGTACAGTCTATTGCACCCACTATCTCAGGGTATTCCGCTATTTGCTGGAAGAGATGCATATTGCTGGCCAATACCTCACGAGAAAGGGGGAAATATACATGATCACTGACATGTGCTGACATGGCATCCAGGAACTGGTGTAGTGCCCTGGATGCTGATGTCTGTGATATCCCCATCATATCACCAGTTGGTCTCTGGAAGGTACCTGTTGCTAATATTCTTAGGTCAACACATACCTTGGTTTCCACTGGGATGGGTTCCCCTCTGTTGGTTCTGTGTGTGAGGCATGGCCTGCACAGCTCAACAATTTGCTGCAGGAGGTCTCTGTCCACTCTATAGCGCTCCACTATCTCCAGCTCATGTAGCCCCTGGTAGGTTACCCTGGGCCTGTACACTCTTCTCCGTCTCTTCACTGTGGGTTGTCCAGCAGGATTTCAATTGTCACCACCCTCAGCATGTTGCATATGTCACCTTATAACAGCAATGGCAGCCCCTAACATTTCTTTGTCTCAGTAAAGCTTTTCAGTTTTCACTTCTATTAGCTTACTGCAGTGTCTGTTGTGAAAAACATAATGGACTGTTGTTGGCAGAGTTTTAAGTGCTAGGCTGGGCTGGGTTAGTGTACTGCCTGTGTAATTGCCTGATTCTGATTGTTTTCACCTGCTAGCTCTGCTAGTACTCCCTGGTAGCTTCCTACTATTTGTTGTGCTTCCTTTTTCCTTTCTGTTTCCTCAGGTAGGAGCACCGCGCACACAAGTGCAAACAGACGCACAGCAGCACACATGCTTACATGGACTAAAACTTGCTTATATGGGTTAACACGCATGCACACCAGTGCAAACACGCTTACAACTCTTAAAACAGCCTTATATATGCTTACTCCGGCTTAAAGACGTGCACTCATGCTTACACGCATGCACTCTGTCTTACTCGGGTTTACAGGCATGCACATGCGCGCATGCACACTCAGCAAGAAACTTTGGTGTTATCCACGGTATACACCTTCCATTTCTTGGCTTTCCCTAGCCTACCTGTTGACACACCTCTTTCCATGATGTCTAACTGACAGCGGACGCATGCCACTCTGCTAAAATGAGCTTCACTTCTTTCAAACATGCCCCCCTCGTGATGTCACCTATCTTCTACTCTGTTACTCCCCATATCCTACTCCTACACTCCACTACTGTGCTCATTTGCTATGTAAACTAGCAATTCACTGTCCTAACACTCATTTACATAGGATTGCTTACTAATGCTTGGTTACATGTCTCAGACTCAGCTTCCCCCCTTAGCAACCTCTACTCGGTGGCCATGTTGTCTTCAGCCTGCCATTCCCTTGCATTGTACATTAACAATTTTAATAAAATCCACATTTGTGGGTTATAATTTTCAGTATTCTGTGTTTTAGGGCACAGCCCGTTTGCGCGGCGCTGCGCTACGCTTAAACATTGGAAATCGGCGTAAAAAAATATTTTTATTTTAATTTTGCATCAGGGAACATTTCCAGTGGCCGTATATTTGGCCATTGGCATGCTTCCTGCACTGGATGCAACCTTTATTTGGAGCTGTCACGGCTCCGTTTTGCTATTTGCAGAATGGTACTCAGTTGTCAACTGAGTACATTTCTGCAAATAACACTGCTCTTACTCGGACAGGTTTGGGTTTCCTGAATCACAAATTTACCTCATTTGCATGCCTTTTGCCTGCAATTGAGGTGATTTGCATGTCCCAGCCCTGTCCGTGTAAGAGCCGTGTTAGGAGCTCTCTTACAAGCCCCTACAGGCTGTTCTTGGATTGCTCGTCAGACATGATGGCTGAATGGAGTTTTACTCTACTCTTAAACTCCATGCAAGCCATCGTGAATCCAGCCCAAGGAGTTATAATTGTTAGGGAGCAGATCTGCTCCATATCAGTGAGGACCAAGTCCAGTATTTTATCACTCTTCCTGAAAGTTTGTATCGATAAAATCCAGACATGCTTAGGCATGCATGCTAGAGGATGTAAATGTCTCTCTCTGTTAATGGAGGGTAGTTGAAGTCCCTTAGGAGAATGGAGTTTTGCTTAATGCATAAGGACTCTGTACCAATTAGGTAGGAGTTATAGTCTGAGGGGGACATAAAGTGGGTCCTATTGTTAGTAGTGATGTGATAAGGGGTCTTGCTAATGTTAATTTGCATGTGGAGGAGTTTCAGATTCTGACCATGTCTGATTAGTCTGCAAGTGATGTGTTTTTCTTTTAAATATGGAGACACCACCACCTTTAGTGCCTACACCTAGTGTTTTAGGCCTGACTGTGTAGTAGGCATTGAAGCCCAGCACTGATGGGGTATACTCAATTAGTCTTTAACCATGTCTCTGTAACAGTGTATATACCAGGGTTGGGAGGGTGGCCTAATTGTTAAGGTGTTTGCCTTACAAGCACAAGGTGCAGGGTTTAAGTCTCACAAGGGGTAATTGGCTAGGCTTAAAATGGCACGCAAAGGCAGTTAGCCTAGTACTAACCTATGAACCAATGTTTTCCAATGCAAGAAGTGGAATATGTTTAATGCTCCTAGCTTTGATCACCAATACCTTTATGTTACCTGGATTCTATTTTGTTATTTTGGAAGCTTTTGAGGAGTGACATTGCATAAAAATGTAACTTTGGGGTGGGCAAACTTTTAGCCAATATATGAAAGTCTTGGGAGATAGGTGCAGACCATCCCTGCAAAGCAGTTTAGACTGTCTACTAGCTACTCACATGCTGATATATATATATATATATATATATATATATATATATATATATATATATATATCCACTTTTGAATCTTGAAATGCTGAAATACTGAAATAATGAATTTCAGTATCTCGAGACCAGAATGGCGAAAGTGCCATTGTTCAAAACTGCACTGTCGAATCTAAAGTTACTGAATGTGCGGTAGGTGTTCATAGGTAGGTACTAGGCTATTGGCCCTGGGGCCTATATAAGCCTAGCCAAATGGTAGCCTGGCTTTTGCCATCCAAGAAAATTGTCAAGCAGAGCCACAGAAGTGATCCCCGGGGTGAATTTCCTACCTCCCATCCAATCATCAAGATTTTTCTTGAAGAGTGCTAATGAGTAGCTTTGTTTGATATAGATAGGTAGTTTGTTCCAGAGTATGGGAAGTCTCTGAGACAGAAATCTATCTCTCCAGCATGTTCTGTTTATTGTGGTGACAAGGTTTAGGTCCCTAGAGCATGTAGCTCGGAGGGATTGGGATTTCTTTACATGGAGCATGTCCAACAGCTCTGGGTTTGACATAGCTTTGTATGTTAGGCAGAGATTGCCTCTGAGTAGGCGATATGCGACGGAGTAAAGCTGCAGTTTTTTGAGACGGTCTGCGTAGGGCATCTGTTTGAGGCCAGTAATCCTCTTTGTGAGGTATTTCTGTGGCCTTTCCAGTGGTTGTAGATGTCTTGTGAGGTACATACCAAAAGGGGTGTTGTACTCTATAATGGGTCTAATGAGTGATGAGTAGAGGGGAACAATGACCTTTTTTTTCCTGGATGAGAAACCTTTTGTGATGAAGTGTGCCATGTAGAAGGATTTCCTGACTACTGTGGCAATGTGATTATCAAAGGAGAGACTACTGTCCACCTGTATCCCAAGATCTCTTATCACACTTTCAGTGCTAAGTAGACTACCGCCTATGTGGTAGTTCATGGGTACAGAGTTTTTACCAAAAGGGATGATAATGCACTTTTTAGCATTGAGTTTGAGGCCATGGCTTTGACACCAGGCATCTGTCTCAGTGAGGCCCTTTTGTAGGATGTCCACATTGTTAGGAGATTTGATTATGGCTCCTAGTTTGCAGTCATCTGTGAACTTTGTTAGCCAAAGACCTTCTGTGTTAGTCTGTACTTCAGAGAAGTAGATACCAAACAGAAGAGGACCTAGGACTGAACCCTGTGGTACTCCACTTGTCACTAGTCTGAAGTTGGATGTAGAGTCTGCTACTTTCACAGTGTGGGTTCAGTCAGTGAGCCAGTTGGCAACCCATCTTGTGACATAGGGATTTAACATAGTTTAGTGAGTTTGCTATAATTCCTGAGTGGGGGATGGTGTCGAAAGCCTTGGCGAGATCTAGATAGGCTGTGTGTACCACTTTACCCTCAGCTACAGCTTTGCTGACCACTTCAAAGAAGAGTATCAGGTTTAGGAGACATGGTCTGCCTTTTACAAACCCAAACTGGGTAGGGTCCAGAGTTTGGAGATTACCAATGTCATTGTTTATAAGTTCCATGATGATATGCTCTATAGCCTTGCAGACCAGGCTCATCAGGCTAATGGTGCAGTAGTTCCCGGGGTCCATGGTGGCTCTCCCTTTGTGGAGTGGAATAACCGTTGCTGTGCGCCATTCACTGGGCACAAAGTCTGGGGTGAGGCTATGATTGAACATGTTACTTAGGTGGGGTGCCAGTTCATTCTGTAGTTGCAGCCTGGGATGTTGTCAGGTCCCATGGATGCTGTGTTGTTGGCTTTGGAGAGTGTGTTTTTTACCTGTGCAGCTGTGATTACAGGTACTTTGCATTCTTCCATTATAGAGATGGGCCTTTTAGGGGATGAGAGAGGGGTAAAGTTAGCACTGAACCTAACTGTCAGGATGTTGGCAATATCAGTTGGTTCTGTGTATTTGGTGCCATTGTGCTGTAACTCAGAGCAGATCTGAGTGTTGCCATTGAGATTCTTGACATAGCTGTAGAATGCTTTGTGGTTGTCTTTAGAATCAGTTCTACTGTTTGTTTTTGTAGTGTGTCACTTTAAGGTTTACTGGTTTCTGGGAGTTGGTGATGGTGGTCTGTGTGCGGTTATATTTGGAGAACCAGGTAAGTGAGTAGGATTTTAGGATTTTGGGTAGAAATGTGTTAATTTTTAATTTTTTTGGATGTTGTAGGAGTAGATTAGGGTAGGTAGGTGAGGGTGTGTGTGTGTACAGGTGTTGAGAGTGGTGCTTGTTTTACATGTATAGTGTGTGTGTGTTTCTCGTGGGTGTTAAGTGTGTGTGTAATGGAAGTGTAGGGTGCATAGAAGTAGGTGTCTTACTGTTTTTATTTTAGTGCAACCTCGGAGTTGGTATATTTAAGTAGCAGGGAGTGTGTGTGTGTGTGTGTGTGTGTGTGTGTGTGTGTGTGTGTGTGTGTGTGTGTGTGTGTGTGTGTGTGTGTGTGTGTGTGTGTGTGTGTGTGTGGGAGTGGGTGGGGTGCAGGGGGGCCTGCCCCCTGCTGAAATGCATAATACTGCTATGCATTTTATGTCGCGGGAGGGTTGATTTTTTTTTGTTTCTTGTTTTTGATATTTTTATTTTGTTTTTTAGTGATTGTGGGCTTTAGGTCTTCTGGTGTTGAGATCCTGAAATTTGGTATTTCATTATTTCAAGATTCAGGAGTGCATCCATATATATATCTATATATATATATATATATATATATATATATATATATATATATCTATCTATATATATATATATATATATATATATATATATATATATATATATATATATATTAGACCCCTTTGAATGATACCAGAACCTAAGCCACTTGTTGAAATCAGTAATTTTTTGTTTGTATTATAGCATCCTTCTTAGTGATTATCAATTGATATCCCCAGTAATTCTTTGCAGTTGTTTAAACTTAGGACAGTCTAAACATACTGCATTGCTCTGTTATTATGTGGTTTCATGTATATGTCACACATTGTGCATTGTGCAAGAAGTTTGTACTTAAATGGATCCATTACTATTACCTAAATGTATTTTTTATTTACGAATTCAGTTGTACTGTAACCTAAACTGCAAGGTAATGATTCTGACTAAAAATAAGATAAGACAAAGTAATGGCAGCAAATTGGGGAAATCAGAATACGCTAAGAATTGAGATAGAAGGGAGGATAGTATAACAGGTTAATAGCTTCACGATTTGGGGGAGTAGTTGGTGAGAAGGGAAGTCTGAATGAAGAGGTCAAAGCTAGAATCAGAGGGGCTACAGACAACTGGCATAGAGTTTCAGGTATAGTGAATGACAGATGAATGCTAAAGAATTTGAAAAGTAAGGTGTACAAAACAGTGGTGCAACCAGTTCTACTGTATGGTACAAAAACCTGTGCAGTAAAGGCAGAGCAGATGAGGAAGCTAGAAGTGATGTAAATTAAGTGCCTGAGAAGGCTGGCAGGATGCACACTGACAGACAAAGAAATGAGGACATAAGAACAGAAGCCAAAGTAGCTTCAACTGCAAAAAAGATTAAAGAGAACAAATTAAGGTGGTTTGGGCACATATGCAAAAAAACAGA
Source organism: Protopterus annectens (assembly GCF_019279795.1). NCBI lineage: Eukaryota > Metazoa > Chordata > Ceratodontiformes > Protopteridae > Protopterus > Protopterus annectens. The sequence continues at coordinate 1,136,302,867 of NC_056741.1, read as the reverse complement.
AGACAATCTGATAAAGAAGATTTAGGACAGACATAAAGAAGGTAAGAGGAAAGAAAGTCATCTGGCAAAGGGGTGGATGGATTGTGTAACAGATGATCTGTGACAGTCAGGCATAAGTGTCAAAGAAGTGAGGCACTGAGTTGAGAGAGATGGCAACAGTTAACACAATACCCGAAACCCAGGTAAAAAAATTAGAAAAAGGGGGTTGATGATGATGATGAAGAGGAGGAGGAAGATTCTGATCATGTATGTACTACTGTTGTATAACAAATACAGTTCAGAAATCTGTATAGTACTAAAGCAGCTGAGGTGGCCATATATTGTTAGTGCAGTTAACTTACAAATAACAAAGTGTAAAAATTATGATCTACAACAGTACTGTTAACCAAATATGTCAACAGATGTGCTGAAAACGGCTGTTATTTGGGTAATTTCAGTGAGCTCTCTGTAGTGCTGGGCAGTATTATTGACTGTGGCCTGAACAGTGGCTGCATTCTGCTAGTCTTGGGCCTCTGCAAATCATCTCTCTCTGATGTCCTCTTTTCAAGAGTCCATTGAAGGAATTTTTTTAGGAATTTAGAAACTAACTTTTTGTAAATATGCATGTATATTTCCAATTAAAGAGACGGCAAACTAAATAACCAGTATTAGAAGAAGCAAGCCAGGATCCACGAACCAATATTTACTGAGCGCTTTCATTTTTTTAAAATAAAAAACTTCATCACAATGATTACAAATGAACAATGACTGACCCAACTTATATAGCAATCTTGCTAACAAAAATGTTAATTAGCAATCAGCTTAAAGGTGTAGTCCCTAAAACACAAATACAATAAATACATACCTTAAAATACATAAAATGTATGATGTATAATATGTAAAATCTGTTAAAAACATATATATGTAAACTCACAGGAAACATTTCTTGTAAATTCTCTATTAATTATATAGATGTTTGCTTATATATAAAAATATAAAAATGTATATATGTTGTGAACTGCATACTGATGACATATATCCTTCTGCCCTTAGTCTAAGTATAGGGCTGATGGAAATGTTACTATTAAGGCCTGGGTATTCAGTAGCATTAGTCCTCATCTGCCACCTTAATTCATAAATCTCTAAAAAGTCATTAACTGGACCCCCCCATCCCCCATTGATACCTGCTCTAAAACTGTGAACTTAAAGTTGTGTCCCTCATTATTATTAATGTGGACTGCCAAGGCATTTTTAATGTCCTGCTTCCTGATGTCATAGCAATGCTGATAGACCCTACTTCTAAGGGCATGGATAGTCTTGCCAATGTAAAAACATGGACATAACTGGCAAAGGGCAAGATAAACTACAGTAACAAAATTTCTTCTTATAGAAATATTTCCCATAATTAGGAATATCAATCTCAGTGCACTCCATGATATGTTTACATTGAAGGCAAAATCCACAGTTTGACATACCCTCTACTTTGGTGTCAATAATATTGTTTCTCTCTAACATATGTTTGAAGGAAATATCCTTCTGATAGACAATTTTTGGGGCCTTTCCCACTATTTCAAGATAATCTTGACTGGTGTGAAATAAATTCCAGTTATGCTGAATAATCTGGGTAATGTCAGTGAATTCTCTGTTAAACTTAAAGATAGCTGACCTTTTAAAGTCAATTCCTTCCTTGGGTAAACTTTCATTTTGAATAATACCTTTACCAAGTAAAGGAAAATAATACCCCCTATGTCTTTTATCTATAACTTCCTGTAAAATAGGTTTTAAAAACAGTTCAGGATAGCCTCTTTGCAAAAGCATATTCTTCAATACTTCAATTTGCTGTAAGAAATCCTCCCATTCAGAAGTCATACGGGCCAAACGAACAGCTTGGCCCTTTACCAAGGATTTCTTCTGATGTAGTGGGTGGAAACTGTTGAAGTGCAGGAGGGTATTAGAGTAAGTAGGTTTTCTAAATAGTGTTGTTGTAAAGTCTTTTTTATACTCCTTTTTCTTGATGGTAATATCCAAATAATCTATTGCATCTTTCCCTACTGTATAAGTAAAATCTAAAAAATCCGTACTTTGCTTTATATAGGACAAAAAGCTATTAAGCTCTTCCATACTACCATGCCACAGGATAACGATGTCATCCAAATACCTGCCATAATACTTCCAATATTGAGCATATTGGCTGTTAAAAATTAATTCTAGCTCCCAAAAGGCCAGAACAATATTCGCAAATATAGGGGCACATATAGCCCCCATTGCTACGCCCTTGCATTGTTTAAAGAGCTGGGCTTCAAATATTATGACATTGGTGTCTAGAACAAATTTCATTAAGGTTCTAATAGTCCTATATTTCCAAGCAACTTGCTTGAGTGTGTGAATGTTTGTGAATATGTGTGTGTGTGTGTGTGTGTGTGTGTGTGTGTGTGTGTGTGTGTGTGTGTGTGTGTGTGTGTGTGTGGCGTCTTGTGTAGCGCATGAACAAGCTTAAACTGTTTTTTAACTGTTTGCTGCATTATATATTATTTGCACTTAAAGTTTCATTTAGTCGAAAATTGGACGAAAGTTGTTTGTTTGTTAATTTAACTGTTGAGGCTGCCCACTAAAGTGTGATAGCCTGTGTAACTGATTTATTACTGTTTCCTGCATTTCTGTGTGCTTTCTATCTCAAAAACAAAAAAACACAAAAAAAATCCTTGTTTTCCCGCCTCTCCTTGACTAGTTTAGACCAGTATACAGGCTTTACTGTATTCTGGGCTGTGGTGTAGTTCCTGTGGTGTCCATTGCCTTACTTGGATAGAAGGAAGTTTCTTTGCTCACCAGTGGGAGTGGGGAGCCTTGAGCAGTCTATCTGTCCCTGAAGGAGTGACCTCAGCACAAGAGCTTGTAGTAATTGGTTGTTTTGGACCATTTCTAGGTCTTTTGAAGTTCCCTGTTTAAAATCCGCCTCTGAGCATTTTTTCTGGCTATACTACTCAGCAACAGTTCCTCATGGTCCTGCAGAGTGGTCCTAGCAGCAGAGAACTGAGAAAAATGACTACTTTCTTGATTTAAGTATTTTTTGCTGTTTTTTACCTGAAATACCTTCTCTTGCTTACCTTGAACAAGCTTAAACTGATTTTTAACTGTTTGTTGCATTATATATTATTTGCACTTAAAGTTTCATTTAGTCAAAAATTGGTCGAAAGTTGTTTGTTTGTTTGTTAATTTAACTGTTGAAGCTGCCCACTAATGTGTGATAGCCTGTGTAACTGATTTATTACTGTTTCCTGCATTTCTGTGTGCTTTCTATCTGAAAAACAAAAAAAACAAAAAAATATCCTTGTTTTCCCGCCTCTCCTTGACTAGTTTAGACCAATATACAGGCTTTGCTGTATTCTGGGCTGTGGTGTAGTTCCTGTGGTGTCCATTGCCTTACTTGGATAGAAGAAAGTTTCTTTGCTCACCAGTGGGAGTGGGGAGCCTTGAGCAGCCTATCTGTCCCTGAAGGAGTGACCTCAGCACAAGAGCTTGTAGTAATTGGTTGTTTTGGACCATTTCTAGCTCTTTTGAAGTTCCCTGTTTAAAACCCGCCTCTGAGCATTTTTTTCTGGCTATACTACTCAGCAACAGTTCCTCATGGTCCTGCAGAGTGGTCCTAGCAGCAGAGAATTGAGAAAAACGACTACTTTCTTGATTTAAGCATTTTTTGCTGTTTTTTACCTGAAATACCTTCTCTTGCTTACCTTGAACAAGCTTAAACTGTTTTTTAACTGTTTGTTGCATTATATATTATTTGCACTTAAAGTTTCATTTGGTCGAAAATTGGTCGGAAGTGTGTTTGTTTGTTTGTTAAATTAACTGTTGAGGCTGCCCACTAAAGTGTGATAGCCTGTGTAACTGTTTTATTACTGTTAACTGCATTTCTGTGTACTTTCTATCTCAAAAACAAAAAAACCAAAAAAAAAATCCTTGTTTTCCCGCCTTTCCTCGACTAGTTTAGACCAGTATACAGGCTTTGCTGTATTCTGGGCTGTGGTGTAGTTCCAGTGTTGTCCATTGCCTTACTTGGATAGAAGGAAGTTTCTTTGCTCACCAGTGGGAGTGGGGAGCCTTGAGCAGCCTATCTGTCCCTGAAGGAGTGAGCTCAGCACAAGAGCTTGTAGTAATTGGTTGTTTTGGACCATTTCTAGCTCTTTTGAAGTTCCCTGTTTAAAATCTGTGTTTGCATGGCTTTGCGCGATTGTGCACATAGCTCAGCGCCAGTTAAACAAGGTTAAACTTTTTCTGGCTTCGCCAAGTCTGCTCTTCAAATTTTCCCTTAAGAAAGCTCTACTCTTATAATAACCTAGTCTAATCGCTTTATTATAAGCCTAGCACTTGTTCTTAAAATCTCTCTTCTAAGTAAACACTCACTAACTAAAGTAAGCACTACATCCACCTACCTTCCCTGTGAGTACCCACTTCCCTTAAAGGCACAGCACTCCCTTATAATATTCTAGCATGTCGAGTGGTAGATTGCTGGCATCCTCTCCAGTTCAGCTGGTTAATCTGGGAATCTTGAGACAATGCTACAATTGTCTCATGTACACAGACAACCCTCTCCTCCTCCCAACAAACACAAATACATGTGAGAGATGCAACTATATAGCCAAACTGGAGGCTGAACTCTCTCAACTCAGGACTGGCAAGACCAGACAGGAGGAGAAGGTAACCACACACACACCAAACCCAGTCCCACATAGACCTACCACAACTGCAAACCAAACACATAAAAACACAAAGACGTACTGGGAGGCTCTAACAAAAAACTTACCAAAACAACAGAGGCTCCCAAAGCAGACACCCAAAAATCCACCACCTCAAAACATAACACATGCATCACATACTTTAATAAATCAGTGTGTCAAACAATCACAGCCCTTAAGGCCAAACACCATGCCTGTTACACTAGTAATAGGTGACTCTATAGTCAGACACACTGACATTCCACTTACCAGACTGAACAAGGAGAGGGTAACGGTGAGCTGCTTATCAGGAGCTAGGATCCGCCACATAACACATGCACTCAGGTCACTCCAAAGCAAGTACAAATATGACTCCGTCATTGTCCATGCCGGCGTGAATGACCTGAGACGTACCTCCCTGGACTACATGAAAAGAGACATAGAGGAGCTCTCTGATTATGTAGCCCAGGCTGGTATGACCCTGACCCTGAGCAGCATCCTGCCCTCACCAAGAATGATGCCACAATACAAAGACAAGATGACCAGCTTTAATAATTGGCTCAAATACTGGTGTCATTCTAGGGGGATCCAATGTCTGTCTGCTTGGGATGACATGCTGGACAAGCCATGCTGCTTCGCAAGGGATGGCTTGCATCTGTCACCACTGGGCTTCCGGATATTGGCTAAGGCTCTTGCCTCCCCCATAGTGCCTTTTTTAGGCAAGACTCAAAAGACAAACCCACCTCCTTAGAAAACAAAAATGGAAAAAAATTAAGGGTAATGCTGCTCAACACCAGAAGTCTAAATCTCAAGATGTAGGCTCTCGAAGCACTCCTCAGTATGGAGGACATCGATGTCTGTGCAGTAACTGAAACCTGGTTCAAGGCTCTTGAGAGCACCCCAGCACTACCAGGCTATACCTCGTATCATGCTTTTCGACCCCAAAACTTGGGCCAAACCAAAAAGGGAGGGAGAGTGTCCATATTCATCAAGGACACCCACACCTCCACGTTAGTGGCAACACATGAAGCATCAGAGACTATCCAGGTGCAACTAACCGTAGGCAAAACTGCTATACAACTGGTAGCATGTTACAGACCACCCTCCCAATCTCAGGAACCCCACTCAGCCTTCCTGAAGACATTGGAGGATATGAATGTCTCACCAAACACCATCATATTGGGAGACTTCAACTACCCTAACATAGACTGGGTGCATTATTCTAGCCCAAACACCCTAGCCCAAAGGTTCCTGGAATTCATAAATTCAAATGCAATGGAACAGCTAGTCACCTCTCCCACAAGGGGAGATAATATACTAGACCTGATCATCACAAACATGGGAATAAAGTGCTTCACACCGGAAGTATACCCTTCACTAGTGAGGTCTGACCAGAAACTAATCACCCTGGGCATACATATCCCACCTCCACCCCCAACACAAAAGACTACAGTGAGAAACTTCTCAAAAGCCGACTTTACACTTCTTAAAACTGAGATGGTATCCTTTAAGCCCACTGGGACAGTGGAAACCACACCCCACAATGCAGAATCCTTCACAAATGCTTTCTACGGACATCTCCAAGAATGCATGGATCATGCAATCCCAAATAAATCCAAGACCCTCTCTACCAAGGGCAGGTGTCCTGTCTGGTGGACCCCAGCCATAAACAAATTGTATAACAAAAGAAGGAAGCTACTGCACGACAGAGCCAAATCCCATAAAGAGAAAGCATCTCTGATCAGCACTAGTAGAAAGCTACGTTCTCTCATAAAAACATCCAAGGCCAACTTTGAGAGAAAAATCGCTATGGACACTAAAGATAACCACAAGGCCTTCTTCAGCTATGTTAGAAACCTGGTGAAACCCTCAGATATGTTCAGAGTTAGTTCACAATGACAAAAAATACACTGAACCCACAGATATTGCCAACATTCTGGCAGACAGGTTCAGTGCAAATTTCTCCCCTCCCTCACCCCCAAAAGAAGAAATACTTATCCCAGCTGACTGTAACCTCCCTGTTATCTCAGATGTCCAGGTGAAAACCGCCCTCAGCAAAGCTAAAAACACAACATCAATGGGACCCGACGGTATCCCGGGTTGTGTGCTACATGAACTCCAAGAGGAGCTAAACCCGCACGTAAAAATGCTATTTAACCTTAGCCTTACTACAGGATATGTACCTGAAAACTGGCATACAGCAACAGTAGTCCCACTCCACAAAGGAGGCACCTCTACTGACCCTGGTAACTACCGCCCCATAAGCTTAACCAGCCTGGTCTGCAAAGCTATGGAAAGAATCATTATGGAACTAATAAACAGAGACATTGGGGACTTACAGACACTTGATCCCACCCAGTTCGACTTTGTAAAAGGCAGATCCTGCCTTTTAAACCTGGTTGACTTTTTTGAAACAGTCACTAGAGCCATTGACGAGGGCAAAGCAGTCCATACAGCCTACCTGGACTTGGCTAAAGCTTTCGACACAATACCCCACTCTGGCATCATAGACAAGCTCAAAAGCTTAAATGTAAATCCATATGTCACAAGATGGGTGGCAAACTGGCTAAAGGATAGAACCCATAAAGTCAAAATCGCTGGAGCTATGTCAGACTCAAAGCCAGTGACAAGTGGTGTCCCACAGGGCTCCGTCCTGGGACCCCTCTTGTTCGGCATTTATTTTTCAGATGTGAAAGCAAACATGGGAGGGTTGTGGCTGACAAAGTTCACAGATGACTGCAAACTAGGCGCCATAGTCGATACACCAGCTGACACATACATCCTACAGAAAGGCCTCACTGAAATGGACAACTGGTGCCGGAGTCATGGCCTTAAACTAAATGCCAAAAAATGTATAGTCATCCCCTTTGGGAAAAACAAAGTGCCCACAAATTATCACATAGGCAGTAACCCACTGAGTACAGAAAAAGTAATCAGAGACTTGCGGACTCAAGTCGATGGTGACCTATCATTTGACACCCACGTTGCCAAAGTGGTTAGAAAGACTTTCTACCTTGCCCACCTTATAATGAAGGGATTCACATCCAGATCAAAGGAGGTCATTGTGCCCCTGTACTCCTCCCTTATCAGGCCCATGATTGAGTACAATGCCCCATTTGGTATGTACCTCACCCGGCACTTGCAACAGCTAGAGAGACCCCAAAAGTACCTCACCAAGAGGATCAAGGGTCTCAAACATATGTCATATGCTGCCAGACTAAAGAAACTCCAGCTCTATTCAGTAGCATACCGCCTACTCAGAGGTGATCTGTGCCTGACGTACAAGGCCATGTCCAACCAGGAATTGATGGACATGCTCCACCTCAAAAAATCCAAATCCATCAGAACCACGAGAGCTAAAGATTTGAACCTCAGCACAAATATGAATAGGACATGCTGGAGGGACAGATTCATAACTCATAGGCTTCCCATACTCTGGAACAAAATCCCAGTTTATGTTAGGCAGAGCCCCTCACTGACTCTCTTCAAGAGAAATCTTGACGAGTGGATGGGAGATCGTAGGCTTACCCCAGGGGGTCATCTCTGTGTCACTACTAGACAGAGGCACAGTAAACTAATTCTATTATGTAAGGGGGTCTTCACTGTGTCACTACTAGACAGAGGCACAGTATTCTAAATCTATTCTGTTCACTTTTGTACCATTACATGGGGTGGCAAAAGCCACATCACTATGGCTAGGCTTATAAATGCCCCAGGGCAGATAGCCTAGTACCAAACTATGAAACTATGAAACTATGTGTGTGTGTGTGTATGAGACTCACTTAAAAAAAGTTTCTGCTGTCCCAGAAAGATTGCTTGATGAGTTAAACCAGAAAGAAAATGCACAGACCATCTAAGCAACTTTCCAGATCGGATGTTTGCTGTTTGTGTCAATCAAATGGAATAATGCTGTTACATCTGGTTAACATTTGTTCAACAAGCTTCATAAAGATAGAATTCAATAGCCCTACCACCAACTACCTCATAGAGTTGTACCACTTCTGGTTTCAGAAATTGTGAGGTGCACCCTCTCTAAACTCTGGTACAAGTGCAAGAGAAGCAGAAAACAACCCAGGTGAATGTTGCTTTAAGAAATATTTAATATGTCATAGACATATTCTTGTTTGTCTCCCATATTAAGTCTAGAAAGCACTGCACATAATGATTATAGTTTCTTTAGTGGATACTTAGTAGGTTAGTCCCTGCATAAAACACATCTACATATTCTTCAGAAATGGTATTCACTTAACATCAATCTTCCTGTCTTACTTCCTGTTCCTAGCTTGCACAGTTTTCTAAATTCCCAGCAAACTTTAGCTGATTATATTTCCCAAATGCCTTTTAATATACTTTTCTCATGTCAGTTAAGTCTTTTGTTTTATGACACTTATTTTTCATTTACAATTGTGGGTTATTGGTGTAGATGTATTCTATTTCGGCTTTCTATATGTAACATTAGATTCAGTTGTTGAAATGCAGAACTACTGTGTTTATATTTCATTATAGGTTTCCCTATCTACCTTTGGACTCAACTTATGAAATACAGAACAACAATGTCCACATAACCTGTTCGGCTGAGGTTTTGCAAAACTTTTGTTTTAATTAATTTCTTTTACTTGGTTTTAGTACTGGGGAGTTAGCTCAGCACCCCCTTCTTTTTATGGGTTAATTTTTCATATTCATTTTTGTAATTCTTTTATTACTTTTCTTCCATGTTCTTTTATTTTATTCAACTCAACCAAATACAGCAATGCAGTGTTCCATAATACAAATAAACTGAATAAAACAAAAGATCAAAATATAAAAGTAAAAAATAAAAACAGTGTCATTGAGTGCACGGACTATAAAATGCATTGCTATTTGAATGCTGTAGTTGTGAGATGTATGAAGATGGATTTTGGCAGGTAAGTTTAGGTTTCCCCTTTTTAAGATGAAACTTTCACACATAACAACATTTATGGCTTTAGAGATTACGATTGTGTGGATGCAAGTGTTTGAGGGTTACTGGGTCCTCTCCTGTTTGGTATCTACTTCTCTAAAGTCCAAGCCAACATGAAGGGACACTGGCTGACAAAATTCGCAGATGATTGCAAGTTGGGAGCTTTTATTAACTCCCCAAGTGATGTTGACACCTTACAGAAAGGCCTCAATGAGACCAACAACTGGTGTCAGAGCCATGGCCTTAAGTTCAATGCCAAAAAATGTGTCTTCATCCCCTTTGGGAAAAACCCGGTTCCCTTGAATTACCACATTGATGGTAGTCCACTGAACACAGAAGGCGTTATAAGAGATCTGGGAATGCAGGTTGACAGCAACCTCTCTTTTGACCACTACATTGCCACTGTGGTCAGAAAATCCTTCTATGTGGTACATCTCATTACTAAGGGTTTTGCTTCCAGGAAGAAAGAGGTCATTGTCTCCCTCTACTCTTCCCTCATCAGACCAATCATCAAGTACAATGCCCCATTTGGTATGTACCTCATTAGACACCTACAACAACTAGAGAGGCCGCAAAAGCACCTCACAAAGAGGATGCTAGGCCTTAAACACTTGTCTTATATGGACAGACTCAAAAAACTCCAAATATTCTCTGTCTCATATCGCCTACTTAGAGGCGATCTCTGCTTGACTTACAAAGCCATGTCTGACTCAGCTCTGTTAGAAATGCTACATCTAAAGAAATCCCAATCCCTCTGCACCATACGCTTCAGAGACCTCAACCTCATTACCACAATCAACAGAACATGCTGGAGGGACAGGTTCATAACCCAGAGACTGCCCATGCTTACCGATAGACTTCCCATACATGCCAAGCAGGGCACCTCACTGGCCCTCTTCAAGAGAAATCTTGATGAGTGGATGGGAAGTAGAAAATTCACCCTGAGGATCACTCCAGTGGTTCTGCTCGACAGAGGCATTAGGAACTAAGGTTGGATGGCACAATGCCAGGGTAATCCTATGGGCTAGGCTTGTAAAGGCTTCAGGGCCATTTGTCTAGTACATACCTATAAACCTATGAACCTATGGGATAGATTTAGTCTAGTGAGGGCATTTGCAGGTTAGGGTTAGAGTAAGTGCTAGGTAAAGAGATAGAATTAGTGGTGTGTATATGTGTTGGTATATGTTGTGTGTGTCTAAGTGTCTTGTGTAGTAATACTAGTGTCACTAAATGGATTTTGTTAGATACGGTGCAGGGTTTGTGTTAGAGACAGGGTTAGGGTTAGCATGGATTACTAAGGTAGTGATGGTGGTGGGTGTGCAAAGACAAATATTTGTTCCCTTTTCTAGTTCTGTGCATCTATAGCTCAAGTGGAATGATTTCTATTTCTGCCTTTTATTGTTTCATTTCTCCCAAGCCCATCAGCCAATGCAACAAACTATTATACCTACACCTATCTCTTTACCTTATTCTCATATATTAGGTACAGGTAGCTTGCAGTTATATCAAGGATATATTATGTATAGGTGGCCTGCAGTTATATCAGTGCCTAACTGTACAGTCACCTAATATATTGTCCATCTGGAGTCCTTATGGGAAATGGTATGAAGCCAGGGTGACTCACTTTAGTTGAAGATGAAGGTACAAGTGAAGGAATGTTTTTATTTTTTGCTCTCTAACCAAAATAGAACACGGATCCAGATGGACCATTTTCTGCTTCATCCCAGGAAAAGAGTTACATAATTTGAATCAGATATACTTATAATTTTGGATAAAAGCAGCAATTACAGAGAAATGCATATTGTAATACAGTACATAATTATGATAAATAACCACAAGTATAAGAAAAAAGATATATATATATATATATATATATATATATATATATATATATATATATATATTTCAGTTAAGGAAAACTAACCATAACACTGAAAAATACTATATTTAGTTTCAGTTAATAGTAGTTTTGGCAGTCTTAAGACATAAATAAGCAGGTGGGTAAAACTATGCATGTGTACTGCCAAGATGTAATGAATAGAGAGTGCAGACTCACCATACAAGACATGTGTAGTGGCCTAAAAAAAGAATGAGGCTATAGGAAGAGAAGTAAATGAGGTTGTAGATGAAAGAAGCTAGTTTACTGGACTACTGTATGCTATACTGCAAGTAATACACCCATATAAAAGGGGGCAATCATACAAACAAGAGATGAAATGATATGCAGAAGAACAAGACTTACCCCAAATATTTTACCACATATTATTTAGTTGAGAAGCATATTCTTGAAAATTAAATATTATGATGATCTACTAACATTATGTACATATTTCCTGGAGGGAGAAGAGAGACAGCACAGAAAAGAAAGCAATATCATATTCAGAGAATTAGTAAGTGAGAATAGCATTGAAGAGAAAAAATGAAATAGACTGGAAAGGGGAATATGGGAAAATGGGATTATGCAAAAGAAGGGATTGATCTAAGTTTTAATGGCAAGCATTCCCAAATGTGGTGAGATATTGAGATGAAGATGTGAATTGCACTGTGAAGTTTATTTCTTGTGGTAAGTAATGAGAGAATGTATTGAAATTGCGATCCTAGATTATAACTGAATTCCATTTGGTAAACCTTCTTGCTAAAAATGAAAAAAAATCTACATTTATAAGATAACAGTATTATGCACCTAACGCAAAGTTTGATTTCACAGCCATCTACTCTTTCCAGTTCTTTGTTAGGTTCATAGCTCTTCATTCTAGACAGAAGGGGAATTTCACATTAGATTTAGCCAAATTACCCAAATTCACTACACTTAATACTTCATGTCTGCCCATAAGGCACCCATTTAACAAATCTTTGTTTAACTTATGTGTTTAGAACTGTTTAGTTTTGCTGACAGTTTTGGTGATTCCCAACACTAATAAGCTAAGCTGAAGAAAATTATTTTCCATTTCCATTTTGTTTAATATTGTTTAAATAAAATAAGAGTGCAACACAGCTTCTTATTTATCATTATTTGCTGAAGGAAGACCAACTCCTTCCTCTTCTTAATTTAACCTCACATCAGTCTGCTTGAGAAAATTATAAGTTGCTCTGGTTCTGTGAATTGTCCATTAGCATCACCAACTAAACTATATTGACTCCATTTACATCTTCATATATCTCTACTTCCAAAATAAATGTTGGCGTATATATAATATGCTGTCATTTATATTCATTAACTGATGTATGCCTCCAGAGACACTCAGATAATGTGAAGTATGAGATAACATGTTCTATTGTCATACCTTTGTTATACTTAAAAGAATCTAGTCCATCTGTTTTATAATTTGTTCTGTATGATTGTATGGTCATCAAAAACATGACAGACTGAGTCAGTACCATGTGAATATAAACTATACTAGCACTCCTTCAGCAAAGACTGACTTATTTAGTATGATAGATTAAATGACCACTGTATAAGAGAGTTGGCATAAAGACTGAAGCATATTAAAACATTTTACTTTTCCAGACATTAATGTTTTTAATAAGGCTCATAACAAACTGGATTTATTTTCCTTGCTGTCCCAAAAGCCAACAATGCTGGCAGTTCCTTTCAGACATGGGGTAACATGCTACCACTCTGTTATCTTACTCTTAACATATCCGGAATAAAGTAACATGGTGAACTGTGTAGGTTTCCTTTTTATGTTGATTAGGGTGTAACACTTTTTTCACAAAATGATGGTTACTTAAAATATTTCAACAGCCACATAGATTACCAATCCCTTAAAGAGTAAATATGATTTCATTTTGTAAAAAAAATCAAAATATACTGAGTGAACTAAATTGAAAGAAACAGGATCAAACCATGAAGTTTCATTTAATTGAAGCTCACTGGGTCTATATATGCGCACAGGGGTAGTTGCAACAGCTACAGAGCTTTTTAGGCAGTATAGGATGTCCATGGTTTTGAGCCCACTTTTATGAGAACCATGGTCATATTTTCTTGACTATATGATATTGTACAATATGTACTACTCGGAATATGATTGTATCAAGCTCTTACTTTTTCCATTATTCAAGACGCCACAATACTTTTAGCTATGTTTGCTATGACCATCATGTCCCTATTCCTACTGTTGTGTCTCTTATTTGGCAAATAGCTTATGAAGAATAAATGATGTTCTCAGTTAAAGATATGAATGACCTCTGCTTAGAAACTAGCCTTTTTTGCATTAGAGCTATCAGTCTGCATTATAAGTCATTACTTTGCACAGTATCCATTTGTGTGATAAAGAACAACTGCTCCACTTCACTTTGCACAGTATCCATTTGTGTGATAAAGAACAACTGCTCCAAGCTCACTTCAGAAAGAAGAGATAGATTCCATTGCACTGAGATATACAGGAAGTGAAGCCTTTGAAAGGGCACACAAACGAACTTTCCAGAAAAAAAATTGCAATTAATGTGCAGCCCCTTTCTTGATTCATTTTTGACAGCCTGACCTAGAATCACTCTTTGCACAGCTCATTATTTTTAGTTTCAGATTTATTTTTCATCTAAGGGTCAGAGTTAAGCTAAATACCAACTTCCAGTGTACTAGATGAACTCCTGACTGTCTATGATCTAGAAAAGCTGGTTTCAATCAGTGACTTTGGATATGAAGAAGCCAGCAGAGGAGAGAGGTGAGTGATGTAGCTAAGTATGCTGGACTCTGCCTGTGGGGAGGCAGTTGTGTTTATCTGTCACAGCATGGGTCATGGCAAGGTATCGCCTGCTAGAGACTGGAGATATGATGACATGAGTTGGCTTACAAGGAAAGCATGGCAACTGAAGTACTATATGATCTGTGTGAGCAAATGATATACCCTTATTAAACACTGTGCACACCTTCCCTTGAGAATCTGCAGAAATACAAACAGGTGTAGAACTTAGCAGAAAATCTACTGACTGTTACCTAAATGATGACTGCACCACAATAAGCTCCCATCCTACTGCAAACAAGCAGGTATGATAGCTGTGTCTGGCCAGATGTCAGTAGGTTACATATTCGACTAGATGAAAGAAGCTTAAAGACAATCTTGAGTATAGTCATTCTGAGATGCCTATCAGCTATATTTATTTAAGTATTTGCAGCAAGGGCACTATGACCTGTGGTTATTGTGTCATTTATCCATAAGCAAAAACTGATGCATTGTATATTAAAGAATAACTGTTCAAGCTCTATGGAAATTATACTTATAATACAATAACAGTTGTTTATGTTCTGTTCTGTCCTAGTCCTCTCCCCTATACAGGATAGACCAAAAACAGGTTTTAAGTTGTGAATTCATGAACCCTTAGGGATATATATATATATATATATATATATATATATATATATATATATATATATATATATATATAGGTCCACTATGTAATTTCGAAATTTCATAATCCCGATGTCCAGATGTTCAAGATTTTGAAATCTCGAAACACACACACACACACACACACACACACACACACACACACACACACACACACACACACACACAAAAATAAAATAAAACAAACAAGCGTTAGAAATTACGATTCTGCAGGGGGGGCAAGCACCCTCCAAGTGCGGGGCTGTGCCGCCCACACTCCCTGCAACCTAAATATAGCAACTCCGAGATTACACTACAGTGAAGAGAATGGTTAAGTTACCATTCAGCACTGTTGCGCAATCTCAATTGTAAAGCTTCATGATTTCAAAACTTCGAACATCTGAACATCAGGATTCTGATGTTCAAGGTTTTGAAATTTCAAAATTATGACGTGGACCCATATATATATGTATATATATATATATATATATATATATATATATGTGTGTGTGTGTGTGTGTGTGTGTGTGTGTGTGCGTGTGTGTGTGTGTGTGGAGAGAGCCAGAGAGATGCATAATTCTTTTTCTTCAGGTTTGGAAGCTAGATTTCAATTATTTTTAGACATATATGTAATGCATGTTTAGTGTGAGAAAAAAGCCTGTATTGAATTCTGTGTAAGGTGAGATGCTGTGGGGATCCTGTAGAACGATGTTGTTGATATGAAAAGTGCCTTTTTATAGGATTTATTGTTGATGTTGCAAAAGTGTTATATTGTATTGTTATTTTACTACACTTTATGACTGTTATATTGCTTTGCTGTTACAAAGACAAAAGGTATTATATTCCATTGCCTTCGTTCATTTAGTGCAACAAATACATCTACTGCCTCAAATTATATAGTTTGGCTTTTTTTAAAGTCATATTTTCCATTTACTGAATCATGCATTGTTTCATATATTCTTTCACTGAAACTAAGTCATATATTGCGTTGAGTGGAAGTAACACATTTCCTTGCAGATCTGATTTTTAAGCATAGATTTCTTTTATGATTTATTGTATTCAATGTATTCTAGGATGCAGTTCATGACAGAAATGGTATTTTAAGCTTTTGTTTCCTACTGCTGAATATTTGCCTTTTCAAAAGCTGTGTAAATTCCTTCATTTCAGACACATTCTCTGTGAGAAATGACCTTGTACCTTGCCTTGAGGCTGTGTTACATAGCAGTTTCTTGGAAATGTGACTTTTTAAGACAGGGGTTCTCTCATAATTTGGCCCAGACACCATACTTTAGGAATAATTCATGAGTGAAATATCCAGCTACACAGTTGTTTCCTTGCTTGTATAAATCCATCTTCTCAGATAAACAAGCGCCGTGTGATTTGATGCCATATGCTGCCTGAATGCCAAGCAATGTAGGATTTCTTTGCACATACATTTCTTTTTAATATGCTCCAAAATGCAATGGCAACATTCCATACTTGTAAAAGCTAACTGTTAGCTGCCACAACCATCTTAGACCATGGACAAAATCATTATTTCTTTCAGAGTTCTGCACCTTCATTTTCACAATAGAAACAACTTAGACATTTGTAACTGAGACTTTTCATCCTCTTCAGAAGTTTCAAATGTTTAAGATCAAGTTTTTTTTCAGCTAATAAGACAGTACCCCTTCTGTAGCTGTTTTCCTTATAGTAGATTTGAGGCTCCAGAGAGCACCCCTGCATTACCAGGCTACAATTCATACCACACCTTTTGGCCACCTAACCTGGACTTAAACACTAAAGGTGGAGGCGTGTCCAAATTCATTAAGGATATCCACACCTCCAGGCTAGTTGCTCAGCATAATGCATCTGAGATTATCCAAGTGCAACTAACTCTGGGCAAGACAGCAGTCCAAATTGTAACTTGCTGCAGATCCCCCACCATGCCCCAGGATTCCCACTCCTCATTTCTTGATACACTGGAAAATACTAGGGTACAACCCAACATCCTAATAATGGGTGATTTCAACTACCCCACCATTAACTAGGAAAACTACTCATGTACCAACTCTTTTGCTCAATGTTTTCTGGAATTCATAAATTCCAATGCCTTGGATCAACTTATCCACACCCCCACCAGGGGCAGCAATATCCTAGACTTGGTCATTACCAACATGGGCAACTGGTGTTCCACACCAGAGGTCAGTTCCTCGTTGGTCAGATCCGACCACAAGCTAATCAGCCTAGACATCCACATCCCGCCCCCACCCCCCATTAGGGAAACCACCATAAAAGATTTCTCCAATACCAACTTCACGCTTCTTAAGATAGAAGTGGCAAACTTCATGACACCCATGCAGAAGGATAATAGAGGTAGGACTGCGGAATCCTACACAAATGCACTTTATAAGCACTTACATGAGTGCATGGATCATGCTATCTCTAACAGAAGCAAGATGCTATCCTCCAAAAAAATGAAGCCAATCTGGTGGTCTTCTGCCATAAACAAACTCTACAACAGAAGAAAGAAACTGTTGCTAAAAAGAGTAAAAGCCCATGAATGGAAGTACTCCCTGGTCAGCCTCAGTAAGAAGCTGAGATCCCTCATAAAATCCTCCAAAGCTAGTTATGAAAACAAAATCGCCATTGATTCTATACAGAACCACAAATCATTCTATAGCTATGTCAAGATTCTCAATGGCAACACTCAGATCTGCTCTGAGTTACAGCACAATGGCACTAAATACACAGAACCAACTGATATTGCCAACATCCTGGCAGATACGTTCAGTACTAACTTTACCCTGCAACCCCCTAAAGGGCCCATCTCTATACTGGAAGAATGCAAAGTTTCTATAATCATGGCTGCACAGGTAAAAAACACACTCTCCAAAGCCAAGAACACAGCATCCATGGGATCTCATAACATCCCAGGCTGCATTCTACATGAACTACAGAATGAACTGGCACCCCACCTAAGTACCATGTTCAATCATAGCCTCACCTCAGGCTTTGTGCCCATTGAATGGCACACTGCGACGGTTCTCCCACTCCACAAAGGGAGAGTCAAGACAGACCCTGGGAACTACTGCCCCATTAGCCTAATGAGCCTGGTCTGCAAGGCCTTGGAACATGTCATCATGGAACTTAGAAACAAAGACATTGGTAATCTCCAAACTCTGGACCCCTACCAGTTCGGGTTTGTAAAAGGCACATCATGTCTCCTAAACCTGACTGACTTCTTTGAAGCAGTCACCAAAGCCGTAGATGAGGATAAGGTGGTTCACACAGCCTGTCTAGATCTCACCAAGTTTTTTGACACCATCCTCCACTCTGGAATTATAGATAAACTCACTAAACTAGGTATAACTCCCTATGTCACAAGACAGGTTGCCAACTGGCTCACTGACAGAACCCACACTGTGAAAGTAGTAGACTCCAAATCCGACTTCAGACCAGTGACAAGTGGAGTACTCCCCCTATTTCTCTGCGTCTTAAGTTGGTATAACTGGTTTTGCATCCTGTGTGTTATTTGACTATCTCAAGGATAACTTGCATAAAATTAGACCCTCTTAGTAAAAAAAGTCTGCATATCATTGTTGGAGCCTTCCTGTGTCCTGAAAGAGTGCTCTTCAAACTATCTGGAGATATACAGAGCTGAGTATATTTTTCTGGCACTTCAGAGTTGTGTACTGGTAATTGTTGTTTAACTAATTTTATATCATTGCTGGCTGACTTCAGAGTTGTGCACTGTTATTTTTGCTTCACTGTGTAGTTTTTCAGATCTCTACTGAAGGTGTTGGTTTTCCCATACCCACTCTCCCTATTCCTGTCTTGTTGTTTAAATTTGGAGGCTTTTGCAGTTGCCCGCCCCCACTGTAGATTTGATCTGGGACACTCCCTCCAGTCCCATCTCTTTACTCATTCTACCTAATAGACTTCTTCTGCATTGTTTTTAGTCATTTTTAATTTAATTACATTTTTTAAACTGTTTGGTCTAACATTGCAACATACTCAAGTGTGCTAGCTTGCACTGTATTTGAATTGTTTTGACTGCTGTTTTAGCTACTGTTCTGTATATATATATATATATATATATATATATATATATATATATATATATATATATATATATATATATATATACCTTTCCTGTAACTAGTGTAGTCCAGATTCAGATTTGCTGTATCCAGGACTGTATGTAAGCTTCAAAGCCCCACCCCCCCAAGCTTTCTGTGTTGGAGGGAAGCCTTCTAGCTTATCAGTGGGAGTGGTAAGCACTAGGTAACCTATCTACTGCATAAGGAGGGGTTCTGGCCCAGAAATTGTAGTTATTGGCCGTTTGGGCAATTTTTCCATCTCTCTCAACTTTCTGATTTAAAAGCCCACATTTGCACTTGTTTCCCCCTTTCCTGTAACTAGTTTAGTCCAGATACAGATTCTTACTTTTAGCACTTGAATTTGCTTATTCATGATCAGCACTTGTTCAGAACATGTAAGCACTAAATAACCTACTAATTACTACAGCACTCAACCTTCCTCATTACCTAGAGGAAAACAGTTTTGGTACTTACTTTCCTCACTTGCTTAGAGAAAAACAGCTCTTGTACTCACTTTCCTCACTTATCTAGAGGAAAATAGTTTTTTATTCAGGCATGTCCAAGGGTCAGCTCCCAGTGTTCTCTCCTGTCTATCTGATGAATCTGTGCATCTTGGGGCAATGTAAAAATTGCCTCATGTACACAGACAACCCTCTCCTCCTACCACCCAACACTACAACCTGTGAGAGATGCACTTATCTAGCCAAACTGGAGGTAAAGCTCTCTCCAATCAAGACTGAACTTGACAGTCAAGAGGAGAAGGTAAACACTTGCACCACACCACACTCATCACATAGTCTCAATAAATCTACACCACCAAAATCCGCACATAGAAAGACAAAAACATTCATGGAGGCTCTCAATAATAATCTGCTCAAGCAACAGAGACCTCCAAAGCAGAAATGCAAGCAACCTCCACCCCCCCAACACAACCCAAATGACACATAGCCGGCAGACTCAGTGTGCCACTCAACCACAGCCAATATGGCAAAACAATGTACCCAACACACTAGTCATAGGCGACTCTATAGTCAGGCACACTGATGTCCCACTCACCAGGCTAAACAAGGAGAAGGTTACTGTCAGCTGTCTGTCAGTTGCCAGGATGCACCACATAACCCACACACTCAGGTCACTCCACAACAAGTACAAATATGACTCTGTCATTGTCCATGTTGGTGTGAATGACCTGAGACGTACCTCCCTGGACTACATGAAAAGAGACATGGAAGATTTCTCTGATCTTGTAGCCCAGGCAGGTATGACCCTAGCCCTGAGTAGCATTCTGCCATCACCCAGAATGATGCTGCAGTACAAGGACAAAATGATTGACTTCAACAATTGGCTAAGCTTCTGGTGCCATTCTAAAGGGATCTAGTATCTGTCTGCCTGGGATGACATGGTCAACTAACCACAATGCTTTGCCAGAGATGGCCTGCACCTGTCACCCCTGAAATTCCAGATACTGGCTAAGGTTCTTGCCGCCCCTATAGTGCCTTTTTTAGGCAAGGTTCAAATGACAAATTCACCACCGTAACAGGAACAGGCAAGCAAAAACTGAGGGTGATGCTGCTCAATGCCAGAAGTCTAAATCTCAAAATACACTCACTCGAGGCACTCTTTAAAATGGAGAACATCGATATCTGTGCAGTGACTGAGACCTGGTTCAAGGCTCCAGAGAGCACCCCTGCACTACCAGGCTATAACTCATACCACACTTTTCAGCCATGTAACCTGGACCAGAACACCAAAGGAGGAGGTGTATCCATATTCATTAAGGATATCCACACCTCCAGGCTAGTTGCTCATCATAATGCAGCCGAGGTTATCCAAGTGCAACTACCTCTGGGCATAACTGCAAACCAAATTGTAGCTTGCTACAGATCACCCACCATGCCCCAGGATTCCCACTCCTCTTTTCTTGATGTACTGGAAAATATTAGGGTTCAACCAAACATCCTATTAATGGGTGATTTCAACTACCCCACCATTAACTGGGAAAACTACTCATGTACCAACTCCTTCGCTCAACGCTTTCTGGAATTCATAAACTCCAATACCCTGGATCAACTTATCCACACCCTCACCAGGGGCAACAATATCCTAGATCTAGTCATTACCAATATGAGTGACCGGTGTTCCACACCTGAAGTCAATGCCTCATTGGTCTGATCCGACCATAAGCTAATTACCCTAGATAGCCACATCCTGCCTCTATCCCCCCCATTAAGGAAACCATAATAAAAAATTTCTCCAAAGCCATCTTCATGCTTCTTAAGACAGAAGTGGTGAACTTCATGACACCCATGCAGATGGACAATACAGTTACAACTACTGAATCCTACACAATTGCACTTTATATGCACTTACATGAGAGCATGGATCATGCTATCCCAAACAGAACCAAGACGCTATCCTCCAAAAAAAAAGGAAGCCAATCTGGTGGTCCTCTGCCATAAACAAACTGTACAACAGAAGGAAGAAACTCTTGCAAAAGAGAGTAAAATCCCATGATTGGAGGAGCTCCCTGGTCAGCCTCAGTAAGAAGCTGTGAGCCCTGATAAAATCCTCCAAAGCCAGTTAAGAAAACAAAATCGCCACTGATTCTAAAGACAACCACAAAGCATTCTATAGCTATGTCAAGAATCTGAATGGCAACACTCAGATCTGCTCTGAGTTACAGCACAATGGCACTAATTATACAGACCCAACTGATATTCCAACATCCTGGCAGATAGGTTCAGTGCTAACTTTACCCCCCCTCTCACCCCCTAAAGAGCCCGTCTCTATACTGGAAGAATGCAAAGTTCCTGTAATCATGGCTGCACAGGTAAAAACCACACTCTCCAAAGCCAAGAACACAGCATCCATGGGACCAGACTGATTGGATGGGAAATAGGAAATTCACCTCAGGGATCACCTCTGTGGCTCTGCTCGGCAGTGGCACAGGAAAATAATTTTTTTGGGTGGCAAAAGCCAGGGTACCTTTTTGGCTGGGCTTGTAAAGGCCCCAGGGACGATAGCCTAGTACCTACCTATGAACCTAGGAACATGCTGTTTAATAGAATCATTTTAAATTGGTTTATATTACGTTGCCATTACCTTAAGTATAAAGCAAAATGTCACAGCTCCAGAAGGACCGCCCTCAATCGGATATCACAGAAAAATCATGTTTACCGCTGAACAGTGTTATGTAAACAATGTGCATTTTATTTTTATTCACAAACTCCAAGACCGCACAACTGTAGGGTAGGTTATAAACAGAACATTCCTTCACTTCAGATGGACTCAGTAACTTGATAGATACTTCCTGAACGTGTTCATGGTGGTACAGTTTTCCAGTTTATCAGTACTTTGGACAAACTAGATGTTCAGGGCAAAGACAAGCCACATTCTTATAGGTTCATAGGTGTACGCTAGGTTAACAAACACTAGGCCCCTTATGAGCCTAGCTGTGCAACCCAAATGTGACCTATAAATCTGATTTGTATAGGGCATGATTTACTGACTGCCTATGTCTATCTGAGATATAGGCACCAGACCAGGGTGAATTTCCAATTATCCATCCATTGGTCCAAGTTGTGCTTAAATAGGGTAAAAGAAGAACTCTGCTTCACATGGATAGGGAACCTGTTCCAGAGAATGTAAATTCTGTGAGAAACATATTTCTCTCCAACATATTCTATTTATGTTGCAAGCAAAATTTAGGTCTTTTGATCTAGTAGTCCTAATGATGTTGGTTTTGTGGATGTAGAAAACAGGATCTAGGGATGTCTTGTGTGCTAGGCAATCAAACCTTGGTCTCCTACATGACAGGTGGGGATACTCACTAATGTTTCTAGCTGTTGCTGATGTCCTTTGATTATTACAGAGGAAATTTCAAAGTCATTATTTTTTGCATTCAAAACTACAGTGAGTCTCTTGATTTCTCCGTGATAAGAAAAATATACTTCTAGGAGATGAAAAGTCCTTTAGTGCTGAAAAAATAACTTGTAAAACTTGTTATTATGCCATTCAATCTGCCACAAGGGAATTCAGTTCATTCACTTCAAAGGAGAGGGTTACGGCTGCTTTGGGGTTTGGATGTTCTTTGCTGCTTTATAATTTATAAGGGCAAGGTTTTACTGTAGTTCAATCGATCCTTATTTGCCACAAACAAGTTCAAATCCATTTTTTCATTATGGTCCAACAAATAATTTTTCTAAATAGGTGAAATTTGCCATTTTAGTCTGTAACCCCCCCCCCCCCATCCAAACATGCTATTGTCAGCACATACTGAGCCAACAAGGGATGTCAGGCTCAAATAAGATAAATTAGTCACTGATACTCCAGTATGTAGTCACTATTGTCTGATGCCTGTAAAGTGCATAAAATCTCAAGACTGTAGTGTTTTGGGTATTTCTTCTTTCCCACAAATACACCATTCTTAGAGTTAGTGTGTCTGGGGGACACAACAGCACCCCACTGTTAGGAGGGTGCAGATTGGCATTGTTTTTAAAATAATTTATTTTGATCTGAATGTTGAATCTGTCTGGAAATAACTTTCTTTTTATTTTTGGTGGTAGGTATATGTGTCAATCACAAGGAGTAAAATTCCTGTCATGGATGTAAGCAAAAGCCAAATACAATATGACTCTAGAGGGCATATCTATATTGCATCATAACTCTTAAGCTATTAAGTATGCTTTATAAACAATAAACTTTCTTACTTGCAAAGATGATTATGACTTCTGTTTGTCTTTGTATTACTTAACAGAAGGTACCCAAATGAAAATTTGGTCTGCAGAGTGAACATACTTAACAGAAGGTAACAGTAAATAAATGCAACAGGCTTTGTGCTGATGAAAATCTTGACAGAGAGCAGTTTGCATTCATTTTAATAGTGAAATGTGACATCA
This sequence comes from Protopterus annectens, assembly GCF_019279795.1. Classification (NCBI taxonomy): domain Eukaryota; kingdom Metazoa; phylum Chordata; order Ceratodontiformes; family Protopteridae; genus Protopterus; species Protopterus annectens. The sequence goes on along the minus strand of NC_056741.1, from coordinate 1,136,278,930 downwards.
TCAGATAACAGGCACACTAATGTCAGTCCCTGAAGTACCTTACATTCACTTGTGCCTGCACCATAGAATGCAATGACATTCTGATCTATGAGTCTAGTGAAATAATATTAGCATAACAAAATAATAAATGGAGGGATATGTAGAAGAAAAGTAAACTGTCATCAGCGTCCTGACAATGTAGAAACCCAATGTCATTAGGGCCCTGGATGTCTATGCTTATTAGGACAAGATGGCCTATCCTCAAGGTCTGTTAAAAGGACTATAAAATTGTTGCAACATTTCTATCACTTAGGTGAAGGAATATGTGAGTTCTTTCATAAGACTAAGTTCTGCCACAGTAGAATTCATTTTGAAATAAGTCACACTAGGCTACCTGCTTAAATAAAGCAGTTGACAATGTCAGAAATGAAACAGAAAGTTGCAAAAAAAAAAAGAACACTTTAGTTTGACAGTTCGTGCGTCTGTCATAGAGGTGGAAAAGCCACAATGATGAAAGAAAGTGAGCCTCTCAGCACCTTCTCAGTATTTTCTTACCTTAGAAAACAATTTTTGCAGACTTTTTCTTACATATTATTTTTGATTTCTTTTTTCTAAAATATCTACAGACACATCAAAATTAGCACTCTGGATTCTCCTAACAAAAATGGTGTGAATTTGTATAGGAGATCAGATGGCTATGAGAAATATTTGTCCAACTTAAAAGAGTTGAGTGGACAGGGCATTTTGGACAGCTGGCAATGTTAAACAGAAACATTTTCAATACTAGGCATTAAGAATTTGCATGCACTTTGTTCAAATCAAGCTTAGCCTGACATGTTTGTATAAATGAACTATACTATTGAAAATAACAGTATGGTCCATGTAAGCCAATTGCTTTTCATCCTGTGCAGGTTTGATCATCTTAGCCTCTTCTTTTTTCTTTGCAGTGCTTTATATTTCCCTGATAATTTACAAAACGTGTCTAAACCATTTAATCTGCAAGTCTATTTCCACTAGAGGAACCTCATTGCTTTATGTTAGAAGGTTTTATTTTCTTTTTCGGCCTCTTAGATTTAATACTATAATGATCTATCCATTTTTAAATTTTCCTTTCTTTACCTTTTCTTGACTAATTCTAGTAGGTTAGTGGAGTACATATTAGTCACATGATTTGAATATGTAATATAAAATGTATTTAATTGAGGGTATGATAGGGTATTTTCACTTCTGAAGAAGTCCCAATATTAGACTGGATGGAATTTGTTTAAGCTCAGCTGCGTAACTGTGGATAAATTTATTTTTGTGAATTTTGATTAAATTCATTTCTGCTATTTCAGTTATATGCTTCCTCAGTTGCCTATATGTGCATTTTCTATTAGGTATAGACCATAGATTTATTGCTGGTTTGATGAAAGCATACTTAACAAAAATGCCTTTCTATTAATTTCTTCAGTGTGCTAGTGCTACTGACTCTTGCTTGAGGTAGGACATACTCAATGCTACTGCCCCCTGTCATATTATTCTTGTATATATCAAGTTTACATAAAGATAACTACTGAAAGCTGTATCATCATTTTACTTAGTATTCATTTGTAGGATCTCCTCTTCTTAATTAAATGTCTTCTACTCTAACAACGGTGCCTTCTGACAAAACATTCCCACACATAAACGGACACACACACACACACACACACACACACACACACACACACACACACACACACACACACACACACACACACACACACACACACGCACACACACACACACACACACATAATATACACATACATACATAAGTGTGTATGTGAATGTGTGTGTATACGTAAAATAAATAAACAAATAAATATATTTATAGATGGATTGCTATAGATAGATAGCTATAATATGTATTTTGAAAGCTAGACTACCAAATCTCTAAAGACAAAATATATTTCATTTTGAAAAAAATATGCAGTAAAATTCCAAATTGTGTACTGAGTACTGACAAAAGTAAGGGCTTTCTTGAATTTGGCTTTTTAAAAGACAGCAATTGCAGGAGACATACTCCAAAATGAACCAAGAACCAGACTCAAACTACGAATCCATAGCACGATACTGGTCAGGAACAAGATGGGTATACACAATATAAATATATATATTGTATATACTCGTCTTGTTCCTGACCAGTGTCATGCTTTAGATTCATTCACATTGTGTGCTTGAGCGAGACATTCAATTTAAAGTAAACAATTGTAATAATGTTGGTTTCGATGACAAAGAGACTTATGCAATGAAAATCAATAGACTTGATAAAATGATAATGAAACATAGAACATTGAGTATAGAAAACGCCTATCTGCAGGAATGTTTAAAGAGAGAAATAGTCCCTAAAGGTTTAAGGGTATTTAAATACCCTAATAATGTCCAGATTGGTTCCAATTTCCATGAATGTTTAATTAATGTTTTCAACAATTGTGGGTTAGAAGTAATTAAATTAATCATTGAAGAAAACAATAACAAACAAAGGGAATTGGGGAAGGAAATAGAGATTTTGGATGCTTGTATCACAACGGATTTAATTCATAGCGTAAAAGAGGAAAGTGAAAAATACTTTTCTATGAGAAAGGATATAGATATCAAGTGTGAGGAAGTGATACAGCGTAAGTTGGGCAAATTGAAAAGGGATGTTAATGAATATGAAAACCACACAAATTATCCTAAACCTAATTATCAGGCAAGTAAAAATAACACACATAAAGGGATAAGGAATAATAATAGAAGGAATTTTCAACAAGACAATAGACAGGGGTCTAGAGATGGTTATGGATGGAATAAAGCATGTTATGACACTGATTTCCCTCCCATACAGAATAGGGGAATACTACAGGAAGGTGACAACAATTATAGAGAAAATTTTCAGAATTGGGGGGGAGAAGAGGGCAGGGGAGATACTATTAGATACCCCCAGCCCTGAAGTCAATGATACCATCCCGGATGTTATAGAGAATGATAGAGTCAAACACACCTATCAAAATTTCACCATTTACAATTTTAGTTCTCTTTTATTGAACTTAAATCATTTTTCATTACTTAGCAAAGGATTAAAATATATACCTAAAAGTAGAGGTGATTTCACTCGTACAATTCTGGACGTCAAGTTGTTTATGAGGAAAGTTAATTTGGAGATTATGGCTTCCAAAGCGGGCTTCAAAGGAGATGGAGGGGGTGACAATATGTTGAGGAGAAAGTCAACTTATAACCCCCCATTATTCCCTCAAATAAGGAATTTTGAAAATATTTTGGTTGATTCAGTTAGAAAAAAACATAATTCAAGCTGGGTACATTATAACCTAAGCAAAAATGAGAATGAAACTTTAAAAGAATTGAGTAAAAATGCATCACTGAGGGTCATGAAGCCGGATAAGGGTGGGGGGATAGTCATTATGGACAGAATTTTGTACGAAGGAAAGATGAATACTATCTTGAGAGATGACACTAAATATATAGTGGTATCATTAAATGAAATTAATGTTGCCTATCATAGGATTGATTCTATTTTACAAGATCTCCTGATAGAGAATGTAATAGATGATAAAACTTTAAAATATTTAGAAGTAAAGAAACCAAAAGTAGCTACTATATTTGGAATACCGAAAATCCATAAGGATATGGAAAACCCACCCCTCAGACCAATTGTTTCGGCTGAAGGCTCTAAAACAGTTCCCCTAGCCAAATTCGTGGATTATAAGACAAAGCATATCTGGGTCAACAACAAGTTAATTCTTAAAGATTCCTGGGATTTACTGGGGGAATTAAAACAGGATATGTATAGAGAGGATGTGTTGTTCATCACCATAGATGTCATTGATTTGTTTGGTTGTATACCACATAATGAGGGTATGAAATCATTTGAGGAGTCTGTGTTTGAAGATGACTATTTGAGCCTCAATGACAAGATAGCGAGTGTGATTCTTATGGATACTGTCTTAAAATATAATTTCATTATGTTCGATTGTGAATATTATAAGCAGAAGACAGGCGTGTCTATGGGGGCCGCTTGCGCCCCCACATATGCCAATATCGTACTTTCCAAATGGGAAGATCAGTTTATTACTAATTGTAAGTTTAAGGAACTATGGACAGTATACCATAGATTTTTGGACGATATTGTCATTTTTTGGACAGGTAGCGAAGCAAGTTTTTTAGAATTCATGGAATATATTAATCAAACTACCAAGTTTCTGAAGTTCACATATACTATCAGTAATGAGTCCCTGAAATACCTAGATATTGAAATATATAAAAGGGCAGGAAAATTTGAGAGTAAGGTACATAGAAAGGAAACATATGTGAACTCCTTTTTACATTACGATAGTGCTCACCCCTTACATAGCAAGAAGAACATTGTCAAAGGACAATTTGTAAGGGGTTCCCGAATGACATCAAATGACTCAGATTTTCTGGATGAATGTAAGATATTACACAGTATGTTTAAAGAACGTGGATACCCAGAGGAGTTCATTAACAAGCTAAGAAGCGAAGTAGAGGATGGAAGGTCGGGTAGATTCAAACCTATTTTAGGCAAGGGGAATACACATAATGTGGGGTTGGGACACACCCCAGTAGTAAATAAGAAGAAAAACGACCATGATATCTATATGAGAAGTTTAGTGTTAGAAGACAACAGCTCAAACTTGAAGTTAAAAGATTTTTTTAAAAAAGAATGGAATAGGTTTAGTTCTTTAACTGATATAGAAGAGATACCTAGAATGGAACCAAAGATAGTGTTCAAAAATCCACCAAATATAGGTAAAATTTTAGAAAGGAATAGTGAAATAGTTAGGGACAGAAACATAATGAGGAGGGGGACATACAAATGTGGAAGATGCCAACAGTGTCCATTTATTATGAATAAGGCAGAAATATACATAGCAAGTAGAAAGAGAAGGATAAAAAGTAAGACTTATTATAATTGTGATAGTAGAGGGGTAGTTTATATTGCTATTTGTCAGAAATGTCAGTCGTTCTACGTGGGCAAAACTGAGAGATGTTTGAAACGCAGAATATATGAACATAATTATGACATTCTGAAAGCTAAAAATACTAATGCGTTATACAAACACAGCAATATATGCCCTGAAACTAAATTTGAATTCTACGTGTTGGATCAGGTTAAGCCAGACATCAGGGGAGGCCTCTGGGAGGAAATTCTGGAAAGTAAGGAGTTATGGTGGCAGGTTAACCTAGATTCCAACACTAGTCCAGGAATTAATGAATTCTTAACAATTTCACCTCTACTAAAAATAAGAGCTAATAAATTATAGAGTAGTTTTGAATATGGACACTAGATGGCATCACCATTGTATGGAAAATGAGTCTCCATTTTTTACAACACATTTTTAAGGATTGAACATTACTAACTTTGTTTATTTATTTATATACATATATATATTTATATTTCTATTTATATAAGTAATCAATTAATATTATTTATTTAGTATTTATTGTTACATGTCTGTTTTTAACGTTACTTTTAAAGTGTATATTTTTAAATTCATATTTTTAACAATAAGCACTAAAGCACTTTATGGTGAAAGGCATTAATATTCATGAATTAAATACATGGATTGGTGTGTTTGAATTAATAGGACAAAGCTTTAAGACCAATGAAGTTGATTTTAACTAAATCATTTAGTATTTAAATGTGTGTCAAAGGAATTAGATTGTCTGATGAAGTCCTAGTGATGAAAACGCATATTTGTAGTGTGGATGTAAGAGCGTTTATTCAGTTCTTTGGCGAGTTATATTATCTTGGTGCTGATTTTATTGTTTCCCGAGCGAAGCAAGCAGTGTGTATTTTTTCGTGGAATAAACTTTTTTGATCACTTAACAGCGTGCCCTAGCACTTTTCTTTGGATTTATTAGTTTATTTTGAAGTGCTTACAACTTTTTCTTGGTATGTGTAGTATGTGTGCCAAATTCTGCTGACATATATTGCTGATACCAGGTTATTTTCTTTCTCAGGTACATGGCCCACCCGCGGAATCCCACCTACTCCACAGCTGAGGATGAGGAGATTCACCAGAGCCTGGTGCGGGATTATGCAATACACCAGCCAGAATCAGCAGGAGAGGGCTGCACTGTGGCAAGACCTTGTCCGTTGGGTAAATGACATAGGCACGCATAATAGGACATATGAGCAGGTACGACATCACTGCAGTGATTTAATCAGACATGTCCGTCAGCGTGCGTCGGATATCCACAGGCAACAGGTCACCACAGGTGGTGGGGTGGCTACACATCCCCCACTCACCAGACTGGAGGGACTACTCATGAGTGTAGTGGCTCCAGTCCGCCAGCAACAACAACAGCAGCAGACATGCATTATGATGGAGGCTGGAGCCACGCAGCAGCAAGACAGTGAACGTGCAGGTAATATGCCATATGTATAGTTGACTGTTGTGTACACTGGTAGTTAATGCATGTGTGAGGTGTGTCCTTGGTTTGTAGCTGTCACCATAGTATTTAATGTGCAAGTGTGATATCCTCAATATTAGCAGCTGACCTGTGAAAGGCGACTGTTGTGCTACTGACCTGTATCATACTCAGTAACAATGGCACAGTTGTGCCCACTGACATTAGTTTCTTCACGTCTGCAGGACCCTCTGGTATAACAGCAATCCAGCCTATCCATGCTGGTGAGTGTGTATTAACAATTCCTGTAATAGTGTTGATAGTAATAGTACTATTTGGCTCACTTAGTAGTGCTCTTTGTATGCATGTAGGTGTGTCTGTGTCTGTGTGTTGATATCACGCATACTGAGTACTGTGCATGTGTGCATGTGTGCACCTGTGCATGTGTGCACCTGTGCATGTGTGCATGTGTGCATGTGTGCACCTGTGCATGTGTGCACGTGTGCATGTGCGCATGTGTGCACCTGTGCATGTGTGCATGTGTGCACCTGTGCACCTGTGCATGTGTGCATGTGTGCGTGTGTGCACCTGTGCATGTGTGCATGTGTGCATGTGTGCATGTGTGCACCTGTGCATGTGTGCACGTGTGCATGTGTGCATGTGTGCATGTGTGCACCTGTGCATGTATGCATGTGTGCATGTGTGCATCACTGGTAATGTGTAGACATTGTAAACTGTGTTTCCTGTTTCCCTCCCACAGGTTCTGTTGCTGCTCTGGTGCCATGTAGCAGGGAACCTGAATCAGTTGCCGTGGGTACTGATAATGATGACATCTGTGTAATGGCACAGGAAAGTATGCCAGGGTCCACCATTGGTCAGCCGATTGACAGTACACAGCTGTCGACCCCATCAATGCGCACAGTTATCCTGCCAATACACCCTTTGTCACCAATGTCCCTAGGTGATGGACAGCATACAGTGGGCATTGACCAGGGTAATGTGGTATCTGTGGCACATGCCTCCCCACACAGCAGCCATGGGCATGGCCCAGAGATGGTACCACACAGACAGATGTCTAGGGGTTCTCGTGGGAGCATCCGTGGGCGTTCTGCCCCTGTCAGACTTGCCCACAGAGGTCTTACAACCTCAGCTATGTTTCGGGCTGTCATGCAGGCACAGTCACGTATGGAACGGTACACCAGACAGGGTCTGAGGAAGCTGACAGCATGTCGCCCAGCCATGACTGACAGTATGCGTGACATTGCGGCTGCCAACCGTGATTTCACCGATGTCATAGACAGACGTTGTGGGGACATATTAGACCGGTTCCACAACTACATGTCCATGAGCCAGGGCGATGGTGGGCGGTTGAGATGTCGACGTGGCCGTATGCCAGCAACAGCAGCAGCTGGCAGTCGTCGCAGATGACAGCAGGGCCGCGGCCGCCCCGTAGTGCCAGCAGCAGCCCCAACAATGCTGGGTCTGTGCTGTCATTAGACCGCCCCAAGAGACCACGTGCACATGGCTCTGGCCAGGCCCGACAGGGATCTGTGTCCAGTCAACAAACACCTGCTTCTGATGACAGTACCCAGTCTGGGTCTGTACCAGATATGGTCCGTAGCACCCCTGCAAGGCACAAGTACCATGTCCGTGGCCAGAGACACTGATCTGTCTGACCTGGCAGGTACAGTCTATGACTGTCCACAAACACCAGTATATGGCAGCCAGGAGGTGGAACTGTGTGCATCCATACACACATGTGAATTGACAACACCTAGGACTACCGCATACACGCACACACTGCATCAACATTGCCCCACCTTCTACTGCTGTCCCTCACCAACACACATACACATACATGTTAATTGGTGGTATCGGTGGCTGACTCAGGCATACCAAGTTCACACCCTGTGCATATGATGAAACTGTGCCACCTCCTGCAATCTGTAACAACTGTGCAGGTACAGGTTAACATGTTGCTGATGCACAGGGTGACCACATAGATGTGTAGTAATAGTATCATGTTGTTAACAGTACTGTGTGCTGAATTAATTGTGGGCATATCACAGCATGCCTGATGCAGTAAGTGTGTGATTGTCATGTCCTGTTGTCTACACCCATGGTAAGTACCATAGTGTATCATCTGCACATGTTGGCATACTGGTGGTAATGATGTCAACAGAAGGCTACATACATAGGTAGCACAGGGATAAGGTAATGAATGTAGTAATACACAATGATGGACATGTAAATTGCAAGTGGCATGTTGCCCACACTGGACTCTGCAATGCAGATGTTTGAGGATGTTGATATGTGTGCAGTACTACACGACTGGTACAGGACACACAGGAGCACCCTAGCACTGCATGCTCACATCTCATACCATGCTAGACAGCCCCAACACATATAACTAACTGTCACAGGAGGGAGAGTCCCCATATATGTCAGGGATACTGTGGTGGCAGGCCAGGTAGCATACATCCTACTAAGTATGAAACCACTGAGTGAAGGCTCAGTGTCTGTTATTTGACATGTGTATTACTGCAGGTATGAGCACATGGGTTTCCATCCAGTTATTGTACATCCTGACAGTACATGGTCTGTACACTTGTGTGCACTGAGACTGGACCCTAGCCATCTGACCCGTGTATTTCCATGTACATGTGCATAGTGCCTGCATATTTGCAGTGTTACCTACTGGAACTGGTACAACTTGTTTGTTGTACAATGGACTACATGCAGCCCTGTTTACTGTAGCTTTGTTTGCATGCATGTCTGCTTGCAATTACCCTGGAATACTGATCACACCTGCAATGCATAGTTATAGAGCTTCTGTGGACTCCTAGTGCCATCTGCATAGCTTACTATATGTATGTCCATGTCCCACTTGACAGGATGTCACTGTTTGTCCTGTTCACATGTACATTGCCTGTGACACAGTGCATATGACTTACCTGGCATGTGTCCACGTGAGCAGTCATATATGCTACTGCTAACTAATCACAGGCACTACACCTTCACATATTCATCTTCTGTTGAACTACCTGCTTTGCTAGGGATGGCCTGCACCTGTCACCCCTGGGCTTTCAGATATTGGCAAAGGCTCTTGCTACCCCCATAGTGCCTATTTTAGGCAAGGCTCAAATGACAAACCCACCTTCATAGGTATCACAAGGGATAAGAAACTAAGAGTAATGCTACCCAATGCCAGAAGTCTAAACCTCCAGATGCATGCACCCAAAACACTCGTTGGCATGGAGAACATCGATATCTGTGCAGTAACAGATGCCTGGTTCAGGGCTACTGAGAGCACACCAGCACTACCAGGTTTAACCTGGTTGATTTCTTTGAAACAGTCACCAAGGCCATTGATGAGGGGAAGGTGTTTCACACAGCCTACCTGGACCTTGCAAAATCCTTCACAACAATACCCCACTTGGGCATTCTAGAGAAGCTCACCAGCTTAAATATAAGCCCCTATGTCACTAGATGGATTACACAGTGGCTCAAGGACAGAACCCACATGGTTAGAATTGCTGGAGCCATGCCAGACTCCAAACCAGTTTGTCCCACAAGGCTCAGTCCTGGGACCTCTCTTGTTTGGTATATATTTATTGGAGGTACAGGCCAACACGGACGGACTGTGGCTGACCAAATATGCAGATGACTGCGAACTGGCCACCATAATCGACTCTCCAGCCGACACAAGCATCTTCCAAAGGGGCATCATAGAAACAGACAACTTGTGCCAGAGCCATGGCCTTCAGCTGAACAGTGTTTAGAAAGGGGAATGTGCATCCTGTAGTCTGTTCTCCTAGTTGCCAAAAGGGACATTTCCCTCGCACACACTACCCCCGTCAGACAAACACACACACTTGCCATTCGCAGGATTCAAACCCCTATCTGACTACGTTATGACACTCGAGACAGACACATTAGCAGAGTGTGCAATTCGCTTTACTGGGAGGTTTTCTTTCTCTTGCTGTACTTATAGGGTGCTGACATCATCAGTGTTTAGAAAGGGGAATGTGCATCCTGTAGTCTGTTCTCCTAGTTGCCAAAAGGGACATCTCCCTCACATACACTAAACCACCTCAGACAAACACACACACTTACCATTCACAGGATTCAAACCCCTATCTAACTATGTTATGACACTTGAGATGGATGCATTAGAGAGCACGCTATTCGCATTACTGGGAGGTTTCTCTTCTCCTGCTATACTTATAGAGTGCTGACATCATCAGTGTTTAGAAAGGGGAATGTGCATCCTGTAGTCTGTTCTCCTAGTTGCCAAAAGGGACATTTCCCTCATACACACTAACCCCCCCTCAGACAAACACACACAGAGCATTTGCAGGATTCAAACCCCTACCTAACTCTGTTATGACAGACGCATTAGCAGAGCATGCTATTCGCATTATTGGGAAGTTTCTTTTCTCCTGCTGTACTTATAGGGTGCTGACATCATCGGTGTTTAGAAAGGGGACTGTGCATCCTGTGGGGAGGCAGACACCAAGCACACTCTGGCTAAGCTGTCATTCCCTAGGGCAAACAGCCTAGTGTTGATCTCTACACTCATATGTTTAATTGTCAAATGCACATTATTTGTTGCTGATAGACTGTTTGCACATCTTTATTGCCATAGCATTCCCTGTTTGTATGAACAACTTGTGCATCTGTGGAAGATGTTTGCATATGGGAGGGATCCGCTATATCACGTATGTCTCTGTAGTCATTTAACTGTGTGCACTGGGCAGACTGCTGTAATGTGGTTGGTTCCTGGAATAACACATAAAAATACCAGATATATGTGTCCAACTGCTAAACTGAGATTTGGCCTAAGTGTGTGAGCATGCCCAGTTCAGCCTTCCCATGGCATGTTCTCTGACATATGTCTCATTTATCAAAGTGTGTGAGCATGCCCAGTGTGAGCATTCCATATGTTGGACTCTGCAGCCCACCACATTTGTGGATGAGTGTGAACTTCAACAAATATCACCCGTTTATGGTTGTGTGTTGTGTGTCATGTTGTGTAGTTACTGTACAACTGCTTTGTGTGTGAACACAACAGGATTATACTGTGCCTGCAGTGTTTGCATGGGATACTTTGCATACAGTTGTCAACATCCTTTCACACTGACCTAACACTGTAGTACTGTATAGTGTACTGGTAGTATTTTGACTGTGGTGGACAGTATCCTGGGCTTTAGTGCTATCACTGCTTTACATTTCGATAGTGGGCACGACAGCCTGGTTAGGGGCCAGTTGTGTACATCTGACCATGTTGCATTCTGTTCAGATATGAACTACTTAAACCAGGCTTGTCCAACATTGGTAGTGTATTCCACAACATAGGTGTACATTTGCAAACACTAGCGATGTGCCCTAGTCCATGTCTAATGCTAGATGGAGAGTGTGTTTGTCCTTCAACACACATTGTAAGTGGAGTTTGCCATGACATATGTCATGGTTAGTATACTGTGCCTCTGTCTACCTGTGACATGACAGTGATAACCAGGATAAAGCTACCATCTCCCATCCACTCATCAAGATTCCTATTGAGGAAGATTGATAAGTGACTCTATGGGTAGCCTGTACTGGGGGTTCACTCATGGGTGGGGCTGGCTTCTGTGTTATGGATCATGCAGTACAGCTTGTCCTATGTAAGTCAGTGCTGGGGTTCAGGTCTCTCATGTGCTTAGCTCACTGCCATTCAGATTGTACAAGGTGCAGCATGTTTATTGATACCGGCAACACAGGCAACACATGGCATCTGTGCAAGCTCTTTGATACTTCTGGTGAGGTACTGTTGGGGACTTTACGGTTGATGGAGGTGTCTGCTGAGGTACATCCCACAGGGGCTATTGTAGTCAATTGTACCACTGATGAAGGATGACTGCAGAGCCACAATGACCTCCCCTTATCTAGATCTGACAACCTTCATGATTAGGTTGGTATATGGTATGTTTCTGTAAACACTACAGCACATGTTTGTCCAATGCAGGATATCTATCACCTTGTGTCCCCAGGTCTCTCATTACATGTTAACTACATAATGGGTTAACACCTATGTGGTAATTGGTGGGCACTTACTGTATATCCACGGGGATTGACTATACACGTTTCTGCAATTAGCTTGCTGACATGGCTATGGCACCAGTTGTCTGTTTCTATGTGGCCCTTTTGTGGGATGCTTGTGTCAGCTGGTGGATCATATGTGGTGAGCAGTTTATAGTCCTCTGCAAACATGTTCGGACACAGTCCTTCCATGTTTGCCTGTACCTATGGGACATATATACCAGACGAGGGAGATCCCAGGACCAAGCCTTGTGGGATGCCAGTTATATCTGGTTTGTAGTCTGACATGGCTGCAGCATGTCTGACCATGTCTGTTCTGTCCTTGATCTGGTTTGCAACCCCTCTACTGACATAGGGGTTTATATTTAAGCTGGTGAGCTTATCTATAATGAACACGTAGGGTATTGTATAGAAGCCTTTGCAAGGTCCAGCTACGCTGTGTGGACCACATTGCCCTCATCAATGACCTTAATGACTGTTTCAATTGAGTCAAACATGTTTAGGGGCAGGATCTGCACTTACGAAAGCCACACTGGGTAGGGTCTGGTGTCAGTAGGTCCCCAATATCTTTATGTCTGTGGTACATGCTGATCCTTTCCATAGCTGTGCAGACCGAGCTTCTCAGGATTCTGGGGTAGTAGTTTTCAGTATCCATTCAGGCAACACCTTTGTTGAGAAGGACCACTGTTGTTGTACACTGCTCTTTGGGTACATATTCTGTGGTAAGGCTGACATTGAGCGTAGTGTGGTTTGGCATTCCATTCATCTTTGAGTCCATGTTGCACTAAGCCCAGGACACCATCTCATACCATTGCTGCTGTGTGTTTTGCTTTGTAGATGTTGGCTGTTACCTCAGCATATGCAATGTCAGGGGGCCAGCAGTCTGGGGGGGGGGGTTGCACTGCACCTGTCAGGATGTATGTTGGCAATATGTGTGTGTGTGTTTGTGATATTTGTGTGATTCAGAGCATATCTGTGAATTCCCAACATGGTTCCTACCATCAGTTGTGAAAGCCTTGGGATTATTCTTAGTGTCCTGTACAATTTGTATCTTCATAGATTCATAGGTTCATACTAGGCTATCCACCCTAGGACATTTGTTAGCCTAGCCAGAGTGTGTGTGGCTTTTGCCACCCCTTGCTATGTGAATATTATGGCCATTTATGATTTGCTTTGCTGTGCCTCTGTCTGGACATGACACAGTGAAGACCCCCAGTGTAACTCTACAATCATCCATCCACTTGGCAAGATTCCTGTTGAAGAGTGTCAGTGAGGGGCTCTGCCTAACATGGAGTGGGATTCTGGTCCAGGGTGTGGGGAGCCTCTGGATTATGTATCTGTCCCACCAGCACATCCTATTTCATTATTTGTTGAGGTTGACATCTCTCATTCTCACAGCTCCGATGGATTTGAGTTTTCTAGGGTGGAGCATGTCCATTACTCCTGTGTTGGGCATGGCCTTCTATAACAGGCATGCAATGCCTCTGTGTAGGCAGTATGTGACTGCATTCAGCTGGGGTGTCTACAGCCAGGCAGCATATGACATATATTTGGGACCCTTTATCCTCTTGGTGAGGTACCTTTGAGGTCTTTCTAACTGCTGCAGGTGTCATGTTAGGTACATCCCATATGAGGCATTGTACTAGATTATGAGTGTGATTAGAAAACAGTATAGGGGCACAATGACCTCTGTTGACGTAGATGTGAATCCTTTCCTGATACGGTGTCAAATGTAGACAGTCTTCCAGGCCACATTGGCAATGTGGGTGTCACATAACAGGTTACTGTCCACGTGTGTCCCTAGGTCCCTGGTTACTCCTTCCATACATAATGGTTTACCACCTATGTGGTAATTTGTGGTACCTTGTTTGGTATTTGGTGGGACATTCATACTGTTCAGTGTCTTCAGGACAGCTGGGTGGGGTTCCTGTGTGTGAGAGTGTGGTCTGTAGCATGCTACAGACTGTACAGCAGTCTTGCCTACAGTTAGTTGCACATGGGTGGACTCCAATGCCTTGTGCATTGTCAGTTACCTGGACGTATGGGTGTCTGTGCTGAATATGGATACTCACCCTCCTTTTATGTTTTGTTCCAGGTTTTGGGGCCATGACACATGATACGTGGTATAACCTGATAGTGCTGGTGTGCTGTCAGGAGGCTTGCAGCAGGTTTCTGTCACTGCACAGACATCGATGTTCTCCATACTGGGGATGGCCTTGGGAGCATGCATATTGGGGTTTACACATCTGGCATTGGTCAGCATTACCCTTATGTTTCTTTCCACTTATGTTTTCTAGGGTGGTGGGTCAGTCTTTTCAGCCTTGCCTACAAAAGGCTCTATGGAGGTGGCAAAGGCCTTATCCAATATTCAGATGCCCAGGGGTAACAGGTGCAAGCCATCCCAAGAACAGCTGCGTGGCTTGTAAAGCATGACATCCTAAGCAGACAGACATTGGATCCCCTTGGAATGACACCAGTAAGTGTGCCACTTGCTATGACTGATCATTCCGTGTTTGTACTGTGGCATTATTCTTGGTAAGGGTAGGATGCAGCAAATGTTGAGTGTCATACCGGCCTGGACTACATAATCAGAGAGCTCATCTATGTCTCTTTTCATGTAGTCTAGGGAGGTACATCTCAGGTCATTCACACCAGCATGGACTATGACTGCATCACATTTCTACTTGCTTTGGAGTGACCTGCATACTTCTGTTATGTGGCGTATTGTGGCAGCCTACAGGCAGCTTACTGTACCCTTTCCCTTGTTCAGTCTGGAGTGCGGGACAGCAGTGTGTCTGACTATGGAGTCACCTATTACAACTGTATCAGGCATGTTGTTTCTCCTTCTGGCCTGTGACTGTTTGGCACACCAGCTTTGTGTACTATGTGTTGCATGTGCTATGTTTGGAGGTTGTTTGATTGGGTGTCTGCTTTAGAGGCCTCTGTTGGTGTGCTGTGTTTGTAATTTGTGCCTCCGGGAATGTTTTTCTGTGTTTATGTGTTTGGTTTGCAGTTGTGATAGGTCTATGTGGGACTGTGTTTGTGGTGTGTGTGGTTACATTCTCCTCCTGACTAGTTTTGGGAGTACTGAGTTGAGGGAGCTCAGCCTCCAGTTTGGATAGATGGTTGCATCTCTCACATATATTTGTATTTCTTGGGTGGAGTTGGGGTTATCTGTGTACTTGGGGCAGGTGTAACATTGCCTCAGGATTCACAGATTCAACTTGTTGTGGCTGGCCTTAGTGGATTGTATGTGTGGACAGATTTTATTGCCATACTACTGATCAGTGATTACTTCATTGTTTATGTTTGCTCTATCATGTAGTAGCTTCCTCATTCTCTTGCATGGTTTGGTTATGGCTGGTGTCCACCATGCCAGATTCCTGCGTGTATGGCATTGTGTCTTGTTTTAATTTAGGATTGCATAATCCAAACATTCCTGGCAGTGTTCATGGAATGGCTGTATTACAGGTTCTGAGGTGTGGCCCATATTTTGCACCTGCACAGGACCTTTAATGGATTCCACATCAGTTTGGAGAAGTGCAAATGTTGCTTAACACATGTTTTCCACTGTGGTTTTCTGGCTAGGGACTGTGGTCAGGATTTGTATATCCAGTGTGATTACTCTATGGTCTGGTTTTACCAGTGAGCAATACACTTCTCATCTTGCCATCCAGTACCCATGTTGCTGATTATCACATCCAGTATGCTTACCCCTCTTGTGGGAGTGGTACGTTGTTCCTGGGCCTTTTTGTTTATGGATTCTATGAACTTTTGTCCTACACTGTTGGAGCTAGTATAATGCTCCCAGTCTATGTCTGGGTATTTT
This sequence comes from Protopterus annectens, assembly GCF_019279795.1. Classification (NCBI taxonomy): domain Eukaryota; kingdom Metazoa; phylum Chordata; order Ceratodontiformes; family Protopteridae; genus Protopterus; species Protopterus annectens. Next base: position 1,136,262,645 of record NC_056741.1, on the reverse strand, counting down.
CAGTCACCCAATATAATGTGGTTTGGAGGACTTGATATATTCATGTATTCCAGCATAGGCCAGGTGCAGTTACTGGTGTTGGGACAGTAGTCTGTAGCAGGCTATAAACTGGGGGGCAGTTTTAGCCACTGTTACTTGACCATGGCTAGTCCATGCTGCTTTTTGTTGTGGTACCAACATGGGGTGTGGTTATCCTTGACAATTCTTGCTAGTCACCCTCTTTTTGTAGCTTGTTCCATGTTTTGAGGCTGTACAGCACAGTATGAGGTGTAACCTGGTAGTGTTAGGGTGCTGTTGTGAGCCTTGGCTCAGTTTTCTGTTACAGCGCAGATATCAACATTCTCCATACTGGGTGAGTTTAGACTGCATGCATCTTGCTGTTTCGACTTATCCCTTATCTTATTCTTATCCCTTCTGATACCTATGGAGATAGGTTTGTGTTTTGAGCCTTACCTATTCAGGGCACACTGTGGGTAACAACAGCCTTTGCCAGTATCCATACGGCCTGCACTGATAGGTGCACGCCAGTCCTAGCAGGTGGTGCATCATGTCATGCTCAGAATGTCATCCCAGACTGGCACACATTGGATCCTCTTTGACTAACTGCGATACTTCCGTCAATTATTGCACTTGATCATCTCATTGTCATGTTGTGGCATGATGCTTGCTGAGGGTAGGATGTTAGTCAGGGTCCTCAGGTGTGCATATAGTACATGGTGTTACATTACTTAACACATAGCATTCATGCCTCAGGTGGTGCTGCAGGGCTGCCTCTGTCGGATGTGCATATTACACTTCCCTGTACATGTTTGAGAGCAGGTTGTGTCATGTTAGGCATCCCTGTTACTGTATGAGTGAGTCAGAGAGGGGTATCATTCCCAGGGTTTCTACTGAGCCAGTGTATGTGCTATGCGTTGCCTCTTTGCCAAGGCCAGGGCATACTGGGCACACCTCCTTCTGCCTACTGGGGCAGGCTCAGGTTGTTCCTCCTCCAAGTCACGCTTTGCCTGTGATGGCCTTGGCAATGGTGGAGGGCTGTTTGGCCCAGCCCTATGCTGGTCCTGCTGCAGCTGTTTTCGCAAGATCATATTATGTAACATAGCACATACCATGACAATTTGGATACATGTAGTTGGTCTGTACTGCAAGGCTCCACCAGATGTGTCCAGACACCGGAACCATGACTTGAGCAGCCCAAACACATGCTCTATTACATTACGTGTTTGTGCGTGTGCCTCATTTTGGCGTTCCTGTTCAGGTTTGTGTGCATTTCTGATGGGTGTCATCAGCCACGGCTCCAGTGCATAACCTGCATCCCCCACTAGGTGTCCATGCGGGATGTCCCCATTGGCAAATGTCTGATACAGCTGCGTCAAATGCCAGATGTGGGAATCACGGTAGCTCCCAGGACAGCCAGCACACACATTCATTATTATGCCCTGGGCATCACACATGACCTGGCAGTTGATGGAGGGGAAGCCCTTGCGGTTGATGTATGCCCTACCCTGCTCACCGGCTGGTGCTATGATGTGTATGTGCATGCAGTCTATTGCACCCACTACCTCAGGGTATTCCACTATTTGCTGGAAGAGATGCATATTGCTGGCCAATACCTCACGGGCATTGGGGAAATATACATGATCACCGACATGTGCTGACATGGCATCCAGGAACTGGTGCAGTACCCTGGAGGCTGATGCCTGTGATATCCCCATCATATCACCAGTTGGTCTCTGGAAGGTACCCGTTGCTAGTATTCTTAGGCCAACACATACCTTGGTTTCCACTGGGATGGGTTCCCCTCTGTTGGATCTGTGTGTGAGGCGTGGCCTGCACAGCTCCACTATTTGCTGCAGGAGGTCTCTGTCCACTCTATAGCGCTCTACTATCTCCAGCTCATGTAACCCGTGGTAGGTGACCCTGGGCCTGTACACTCTTCTCCGTCTCCTCACTGTGGGTTGTCTGGCACCATCTGCATTGTCACCACCCTCAGGAAGTTGCTTATGTCTCATTATGACAGCTATCGCAGCCCCTAACATTTCTGCTCTGAGTTCAGCTTTTTCAGTTTTCACTTCTGATAACTTAACTCCTGTCTTGCAGTGTCTCTTGAGAGAAACATCCTGCACTGCTGTTTGCAGAGTTTTAAGTGCTGGGCTGGGCTACTATTCTGCCTGTGTAATTGCCTGCATCTAATTGTTTTCACCTGCTAGCTCCAGCAGTATTCCCTGCTAGCTTCCTACTAAATCTGTTGCTTCCTTTTTCCTTTCTGTTTCCTCAGGGTGGAGCCATGTGTAAACTAGCAGAAACACGCTCACAGTGGCTTACACGTGCGCACACATACTTACAAGGTTCAGAATCTGCTTATTCGGATTAAAATGCATGCACGCCCGCGCAAACAGTGTTAAACATCTCCCAACATGCTCCCACATGTTCAGTCTGTCTTACACGCGCGCACACTGCCTTACTCGTGCTTCATGGCACGCACACGTGCGCATACACATCCAGCAAGAAACTTTGGTGTAGGCAACAGTGTACACCTTCCATTTCTTGACTTTCTCATGCTTAGTTAGTGGCACACCTCTTCTGATGATATCTGTCTGACATCTGTCATGTAACTCTGACCTCCAATGAACTGCATTTCTTTCTACCATTCCCCCCTGTGATGTCACCTATCTCCTACTCTGTTCCTGCCACTTCTGTAACTCTTACACTACTCAGACTGTGCTCATTTGCTATGTGACAGTGGAATTCAGTATCCTTACACTCATTTGCATCAGATTGCCTACTAATGCTTAGTTACATGTCTTAGACTCAGCTTCCCCCCTTAGCAACCACTACACGGTGGCCATGTTGGTTTTGGTCTGCTTGTCCCTGCATTGACATTCCATGTATTGCATAAAGCCTACATTTGTGGGTTTAAAACCTTCGTTTTTATGTTTTATACAGCGCAGCCCGTTTGCGTGGGGCTGCGCTGGTTTAAAACATCGGCAATCCGAAAAAAAAAAAATATATTTTTAATATATTTGCATCAGGTTACTTTGCCAATGGCCACATATTTGGCCATTGGCATGCTGCCTGACACATATGCACCCTTTATTTGGAGCTGACATGGCTCCATTGCAGTTTTGAGAAACGCACTCAGTTGTCAACTGAGTACATTTCTGCAGCTAAAACGGCTCTTACACGGCTGTTCTGGGCTTTATGGATCGCTAATCATCCTCATTTGCATGCTATTTGGCTGCAAGTGAGGTGATTAGCTTATCCACGCCCACTCCGTGTAAGAGCCATTTTAGCTTGTCTCTTACACGGACTTTTGGCTGTTCCTGGATCGCGAAGGCTGCATGGAGTCTTACACTACTCTTAGACTCCGTGCAAGCCTTCGTGAATCCGGCCCCTTGTCTATTTTCTGTTATTATTATTATTATTATTATTATTATCATTTTCTAGACATGTATTTACTTTTTTCACATTGCTTTCATTTTCTACTTTTATTTCCCATACCCATTTCCTCTTTTTTCATACATTTTCTTAACATTTCATACCACTTTCATAATACCTTCTTGTTTTCATTTTATGTCTCCTTTGCCATCTAATATAGCATCCATCCTTTCCTCTCTCCTTTTTATTTCTTTTCCTAAATAAGGGGAAATGTCATCTTTCTTTCCTTTCAGGAAAAAAATATTTGCCTATATAACGTTATTTTTCTCTATTCTTTTCATATATCTATTTTTCTGTTTCATGCATTTTATCATTTCCTCATTCTCTTTCTCATAATTTTGTAAAATTTCTTTATATTTAATCTTATTTCTTTTATTAGTTTTTTATACTTCTAAACATAGTTTTACACTTATGCTTATATACTACCCATCACTGTGTTCTACATAAAATATATACATATACATAAATACAAAACAAGATAACATATTGGTAGGTCTTATATCACGGAGGAAGTGTACATTACTGGATGTTAAACATCTTGACATAGTCAGGCAAGAGAATGTATAATCTTATAAATACAAGAGTAACATAATATAAAATTCATTTTCATATTGACAATACTCAAGTAGATCTTATATCACAGAGGAAATGTGCCAAGCAGGTTAGCAATCATTCTTATAAAGTAAAAAAGAAAAGCAAGGGTGGGTCTGCCCATTTGCAGGTTACACATTACATGTTATGTACAGAGACATAAAAGTGAGGTAATAATTGATTATACAGTTTAGACAGCTAATATACAAGACTAATATTTTGGAGTAGTGCATGAACATAGCCATAGTGAATTTTTAGTGTCTTTTTAATGGGATAAACTGTTAGTAGAAGTTATATTATTAGGCAGTGTGTTCCAGATTTTAGCTATATAATTTGAGAAGAGGGAGTCTTGCGCAGCATTGCTGGCTTTGGTTACATTTATTAGGAGTTTGTTGCTAGAGTGAAGGATCCTGTTACTGGAGTATGGATGTAGTAGATTTTGGATGGCAGGGTTTTTCTGTAGTTAGTTTAGAATTTTATGGGCCATAGTTATTTGGCTGTAGAGCAGGATTTGTGGATGTTCTAACCAGTTAAGATGCTTTTGTGCTGTACAGTGATGTGACCTGAAAGGGAGTCTGTGGCAAATTTGGCAACTTTAATTTTGCTAAGTCAGATTTATGTAGATTAATGAGAATAGGTGAGGCATAGAGGAGAGTTGAGAAAAGATGCATTTGTGCTATAGTTGATTTTGTGTTTTTTTGTAAGATAATGTTTATTTCTGTATAGTATGCCAAGTTTTTTGTGTACTTTTTTCATGGTTTTTGAAATATGGTTATCAAATCTCATGCTGCTATCTATCAAGACCCCCCAGGAGTTTAGTGTGATCTATGGGTGAGATGATTGTATTGTTAGTGGATGTAATGGTGAATGAGGAGGTGGGTCCTGGAGGCCTAGTAAGATGGAAAAGCATAAGCTTAGTTTTGTTGAGGTTTAAAATTAGCTGGGAATTGGTTAGCCATGCTTCAACTGCAAAGAAGGAGTCTTGTGTTAGTGAATGTAGTTCTTGTATTGTGGGAGCAGTACATGTTAGTGTGGCATTCTCTATGTACTGAATAACAGAGGTTTGTGGTGCTGAAGTATAGAGATTGTTAATAAGAAGAGAGAAAAGTAGGGGGCCTAGGAAGGAACCTTGAGGAACACCTAGGGTAATAGGAAGAAGAGGAGAAGAGATGTTTTGTTGCCATAGTACTGCCTGTTGACACCCATTTAGATAGTCTTGGAACAAAGCAAGGGTAGACTGGCTGAGATTCAGTTCAGCAAGGATATTAATTAGTTTGCTATGTGACACCACATCAAAGGCTTAGATAAATCTAGAAAGATAGAGGATACAAAATTATCATTAATTCTGTGATAGCTAATTGTGTTAGTGAAGGGCATGTGAGCAGTGATATTGCTGTGGTAGAGGTGAAAGCCATGTTGAGTATTGGACAGAAGTTTGCTAGTTTGTAAATAGTCCATTATTTGTGTGTGTATACATGTCTCTAGTATCTTGGATAGAGGGGATAAGATAGCAATTGGTCAGTAATTGGACAGTTCTGTTGATTTGCCGCCTTTGTGTAGTGAAATACCGTGAAATTTTCCAAATAGCAGGGACTTCATATTCAGAAATGGATTTGTTAATGAGGTTGGATACTGGGTAGGTGATTCCTTCAGCTGTGATTTGGAGAAAATTTGCTGGTAGGCCATCAGTAGCTAGAGTCGTGAACTTTAGTTTTTTAGCAATTTTTTATTGTGTTGGTTGAGACTGGTTGTAAGGAAAAGGTGTTCTTATTTTTCAGAGATAAAGGAGGAACAGGTGCAGTGGTGGGGCTGTGATTGGTAGGGAGGGCTAAAATAGTCTTGATGAAGTATTTGTTGAAATGGGTGGCTATGTTTTCTGGATTAGTAGTAGATGGGGAGGGAGTGTTAGCTTTATCTGGTAGGAGTATTTTATTAATTGCTGACCAAAATTTGTATAGGTTGTTTTGGTGTTTAATTTGCTTATCATAGCAGTAGTTTATTTTATCCTGTTAGACTAGTCTCTGCCTTATTTCTGAGTTCCTGGTAGGCTTGTTTAGTGGCTTGTGTCCTAGTATTTTGATCGAGGTCCCAGGCTTTGTCTCTTGATTTTAGCAGTGACCTGGTTTCTTTGCTTAGCCATGTGGCACAGTTAGATTTGATTCTTACAGATCTGGGAGGTGATTGAACATTCAAGATATTTAGGAAGATAGAGTTAAAAAACTGGACAGCATCCTCTCATGGAAGTTGCTTAGGACTTGCCCAGTTACAATGTTTGAGGGTGGATGAGAAGTTTTCAGAGCTGAAGTTTCTTTTGCTCCTTATTAGATGGTAAGTAGTGTGGTTTGGTGGGTATATACAATCCCTGAGCAGGAATGTTGGGAGGTGGTCACTAAGGCTCTCTGGGAGACAGCCAGAGTGAAAGAAGAGGGCTGGTCTATTTGTTAATATCCAATCAAGAATGGTTTGTTTTTTAGATGACTTGTCAATCCTGGTGGGTGATTGGATAATTTTGGAGAATCCATAGAGGTTGATGTGATTACTGGGGTTTTGTGAGTTACAGGTTCTTCCATTCTTCCTTACTTTGTTGCATTTGAATAACTTTGTTCTTGTAACAAAAAAAAAACTGTTACATAGGTAAACCCTTAAAACTGGCTACTCCACCAGCTGAGAATACCTCTAGTACTTTCCCTTCACCAGATGTTACTTCTGTTTCCAACTTTTCATTTTCTTTCTCCTCGTGTCCTCTCTCTACCATGTCACCCCATCATGTTCCTTTCTGCTCTTACCTACCTGCCTGCTCATACACTCATCATCCTTAAAATCTCCAAATCTCCAAATCTGCAAAAATTATTATTTGCTTCACTTGAGTAGTGCTACTTCTCAAGCAGACAAGCAGAAACTCACTGGTGTCTGGACCAAATTAACCCTGCTTAGTATAAATAAATCCTTAAATCTAAAAAGAACCAGCCAGCCAGTGGGATTAATAAATAAAACAAAAGGATAAATAAATTATGAATTTATTGCAGTAAGAATTCTATCAGACCAGGGGACAGAAACATCAGACAGTTGGTTGTTTTGTATAAGATGAGTAAAAAGAGATAATGGGGATTCCAGAATATATGGTCAGAAGATGGGACCAACATTAGTTCACAAGGACAAGTAGAGTCTAATCCACCTACTGCAAGTCTTTGGAATAGGAGGAAACCACAGCACATAGAGAAAACCTACACAAACACAAGGAGGACATGTAGATTCCACACAGAAGGCACACTAGTCAAGAATCGAACCAGGAAACCTTTTGCTGTGAGGCAAAAATACTATCTGCTGTGTCACAATGTGTCACCTATATCAGTAGCAGGAGGGTGCAGAGCACTTTTCGTAGAAGTCGAAAGTTACAGTTTCAGCCATTCTATGCAGTTGCTCATTGAAAATATTTTGCTGTGTAAGGTTATTTAATGCTCATGACCTTGGGTGAATTTTTGATATATGTGGTCATTCAGTGTGCAGGCTATTGTGTTGGGGATATGCTAACTAGCAAAAGGAAATCACTGAAGAAAAGGAAAGACACAGTTAAAACAGGAATAAGAGTAAAAGTATATAGGACAACAGTAGGGCATTGTGGAAGTAAAGAGCTGGTGTGTGGTCATATACTCCTGATAAAGAAATCATGGAGGAAGCAGTATTTAACATATCAGGATCGATAAGTAGTAAAAGACACCAATAAATGATTGTCTTTCTATTAATTTTACAAAGATGGTAAAAAAGGGGAGCTGAAGATGGCAGGTGTGATATACAATGTTGGCCGAGGCGCTAAGAGAAGTACAATATATTTTTTTGTATTAAATATATGAAAGTTGAGCTGTTTCTCACTGGTATTCTTTTTTGTGGTCGTTGCAGTGAAGAAGAAGGTTTACCAGCATTTATGTGTAGGGTCAAACTGGTAATGCTGTTGAAATGAAAGGGGGACTTATTTGATCCTGATATTTATAGACCTAACGCATTGCTGAATGCTGATATTAACATTTTAGAGAGACTCTTAACAGGTAAAGTAAGAATTGTCTGAGGATGGTTGGAAGACAACATTGTCAAGAGATTGGGGAATGGTACTGAACTTTACCAAGGCACAACAGGAATAAGTAATAAGGAAAGGCGAGTATTAATATTTGAAGTTAAAAAGCCATTTGACATGGTGGATTGGGCAAGATGTCATTAGGTTATGATGGAAGAGAATTTTGGAAATAAGTTTAGAGGATGGATTAAGACAGTGTACAATCTGCCTATTGTGAGCATGATGACAGAAGAAATAAAGCCCAGGGACATACACAGAGATTCAGAAGGAATCCACAATGCTCACATAAACTGCCTACTGCAGTTTTGTCATTTTGCAATGAGTGTCTGCTGCTTAGCCAGTTTCAGTATAGTTGCAAGCGAGTCATTCAGCTCAAAGACCAACAGTCTCATAACAAGTATAAGTAAATTGCTCTGATGATGTTTGTGGCTCATGCAGTCAGTAATGGAGAAGAAGGAAGAGAGAATTAAACAAACGTTAGGCTGCCAAGGTCAGTTCGTTATTAAGCACAGATCATCAGTACCACTTTTCTTGGGTGCTACTCTTCCATAATAGTTCCTTCACTGGGCAGTTGCATCAGCAGCACCATACACAGTGATTGGTGTGTGTGATCGAGTTCTTGCCTCTACAATGTACATGTTGATGTTTAGAAGTGTTGAGTAAACCATAATAGTCTGCATATGCCAATGTAAGCTTCATCTTGCAGCATTGTGGAATCCAGCAAGTGAGTTCTTTTTCCAACCATTTGATCTGATTCCTGGGTATGAGACATTTAAAGCCACCCTGATGCACTGGGCCCATGATAGCCACCCAAAAAGCCCCTATTATAATCTTAAATTGCCCACAGAGGTTGCTAGGTGACATCATACCACTGTCTGTCTGTCTTTCTACCTATCTATAATTCCTTGCATTCTTTCTAGGCATTTCAGTCGTTACCATCTTTCACATAAACACAGATAGATACACTTTGTGACCAGATATTACAGACCATCACATGCTTGACAATGATTAGTGATTAATCTTAATGTGATAATTACCTTGCATACAACCTGTGATGATGTGAGGTATTATGAGCTACTCCAAGAGAAGGAGGGCAGTGGATGTGTAACATATGCAAGCAAAGCTAGCTGGAGTTTTGTAAAGAATTATATGTCAATTGTATATCACACTGATTTGTACAGGTGCATGTGTTGAAATGTATTTGTACAGCTGCTTGCGTTAAAAATGTACCAACAGTGGGTCCTGCTGGACAGAAAATAAATACACCTGTATGTCAGGCTGTATTGTAACTGTTGAAATGAATATATTGTAACAGAGGATACTGGAAGAGAAGAGGTTAATCTCAGTCTAGCTTACATTGAAAAATAGTCTGAAATTACATTACCTGGTTTAGGCCATAAACACTGTAACTTACAGATCTTAATGCAGGCAGAGATAAAACGTCTGTGAAAACCATGACTAGTAATCCTACTGTATTGTCCTTATGGGTGAACTGATTGCTACCTTGGAAGGTTGGAAGTTTTGAAATGGTTTTATAGCTTCCAGATGCTATAACACATCTTAGCAAAGCTCTATCTGTTTGTATGGTAACACATATGTGCTAAATTCTGGTTCAGTTTCTAGTAAAGGGGGGATACTGAAGGAACCTGAGTCAGATGACCAGACATATGTGATGTCATTCTGTAATCCAGCACTGAAATTATGCTTTAATACTAGATGAGACAGATGTCTCAGTGCAGTATGTTTTTGGAACTCAGAAGACCACTCACCCACTTAATCTTGCCTTGCTTTATTAAGTAAGTAGGAAGGAGTAATTCTTTAGATAAGTCAGGAAAATATAGTGAGATTAGTTAAGTACTGTTTTTCTGTAATTGTGAATTTATCCATCTGTGTTATTTTTAATATTTCCTGTCTGAGACTCTGGTGTTTATTGCAAATAAAAATTTAGTATTTTCATGCTCTTTTATTATTTATTATTAAATAAAGTTAAACTTTTCGATTTGGCTGTTTTTTTAGAAAATATTTTCACCTTTGAGAGTGCATATATTTATTTGGTGACACTGTGGCCGCTCCTGAAAGGCTTGCTGCTTTGGTCATACACTACCATTTCTATTATTATTAATTTTGTTCAGTATAATTAGGTGCCCTTGTAACAGCCTTAGGGTAGCTGGCTTTGGAGTGTCCTGGTGGCAGTATGTTTCCTATAGTCCGGGCAGAGGGGCATAAATGGTAAGTCTGTGCCAGCCTTTCCCAGTGTTTGTGAAAATCAAATCTCAAAGAGTGTGCATGTCAGCTACTTGGAGCAGAACATAGAGCACTGGTTTCACAGAGAGGGTGACAGATGAATTGGCTTGGAACCCTCGGCTGAGGACTCAATTATACAGCTGTGTCAGTGGGAAGTTTATTGGGGGCCTGAAGAGAGAGAGAGAGAGAGATAAACCCAGGAGCTGGACTGAATGTGTTTCCTGTGTTCTCTTAAGGAAAATTGATCTTGGTGCAGAGAGCTGCATCTGAAAATACTGTGTGTAGCTATTTTGTTCCAAATGAACATGCCTCACCAGTGTCAGTGGTGAGGATTCAGGCTTCTTGATTACTGGCCCAGATGAGGGATGTTACACAACCAATACAAATTCCTTTATGCATGTTCAATGACTGAAGTGTGCTCCTCAGACTTGTGAAAATGCAAGTGTGATTAGCACAAATGATATGCTTATTCTAAAATTTCTGTATCTTTGAGGATTCCATTTTCTTCATGGTATAGCAACAATATTGCTATAGACATAAGTAACAGGGACTTGGGGGTGTGCCTCTGCAAAAATTGCTTTTAATTTATAACAGTGACTTTTGTAGTTTGTTGTTATTTCCTAGAATCATACTTAATTGTCATAGTTTTAGGACTCTCAGTTCAAGCCTTGAACTTTCAAGAAATACACCATGAAAATGCATCTAAAACAAACTAGTTTGTCATGGAGTTACCTAGTGTTTCTTATACAGCAAAATAAATGCTTCACTGTTTTTATTTTGGTGGGAGTGCTTTCTGTGAAGTAAAGGCATTGTTTCAATGATCTCTGCAATTTATAAAATCTTAATCTCATGGCTCTGTGTTTGAGGAATTTGATCAAAAACAATGAGTTTTAACAGCAGATTTTTCTCAGGGTTATTAACAATTTCACCTTCAGAAAGCTATTTCTCTAGAACCTTTGATTTAAAACATTGAAAATTATAGGATTTGTGCACATGCTCTCTCTTTCTCTTTCTTTAGTATGGGATTTGGTTAAGAAGCAAGAAGGTCACAACTTTTCTTTATTATCCTGTTTTTGCATAAAAAGTAGAATCAGACATGAGGGGGGGATGTTCCTAGCATTTGTCTTAATTTCCATCTTTACACCAACAGTAGAAAATCCTTTGTCTAGTTTAGTGTCTACCTCAATAAATAGTACAGTCAACATTTTAAATTTTTGCATAAGCTTAAATTGAATGCTTTGTTTGCTATGACTGCCTGCACAGCTTACTGATATATGAATAGCCTCCTTGAATGCCAGACATAAATTAACACATCTGGAAGGGGCTCCTGAATAGTATCATTGCAGTGAATGTATTTGGGTGAATAGTGATTAATTAAACATGGTCAACAAAAAACTGCATTGAACTAAATATAAGTATTTAGCAAAACTGAAACGAGATATTCAAATGCATTTTTAATGTGGATAGTTTGAAATAGTTTGTATATAATTTATATACACTGTTTTGTTTTGTTCATTGGATTAGTTTTCCAAGTGGACTATGACTATCAATAATTTTGATTAAAACATGTCAGTCTGAATATTTGGTGACTAGTGGTGCATTTCAGTATTGCTAACCTTTTTTTAATAGTTTTTTTTAAATATTTTCTCCAGACTAGGAAAATAATGGATAAATTATCATGGGGAAGTGGATGAAGGAAAACACAAGATGGAAAAATGCATCATTCATTTGAAAATAAAAAAAAAGAACTGCATACATTCAGATAACAAATATACACATTGCTGCCTGGGTGAGCCGTGCCAGGTGTTAACAGAAGAGCAATGCTGATTTTAAAGTTAAACATTTTGAGATTCAAATAAGTATTTCTCATAATACGGCTGAAGAGCAACTGAACATACCTTAAACAATATTACAGCTCATAGTAAAATCTATGTAACAAATTGGTTAAATGACAACTGATCTTATAACCTAGTGTTTTTGAGAAAGGTTATTTTAACAAAGGAAATGAGCCACTGCTCATTTATTTATTGATGTATTTATTTGACATTTGCTTACCAGGAAAGTTCAACTGGACATAGATCCTATTTTCAGTGGATGTCCTGGGAGAAAAGCTAAACAAGCATAATATAATTGTTGACATGATAATGACAGTTACTAAATGCAACCAATGACAATGTGACAATGGCAACAATTAACAATGTTAAAAAGTGAATTTTATGTGTCATTAAGATAGTACAGATTGGGGATAACATAAAAAAAACAAAAAGAATCTTTGTACAAAAAGTGAGTATGGTTTAAATGAACTAAGTCAAGTGAGTACTGGAATTAGGAGTGTCAGGTAGGACATGTCTAGAAAGGATAAACATATGGTTTAAGAATTGGTGGGTGAAAAACACTAGTGATACATAGTTTGGAGATAGCACAGATGGGGAGAGAGGAAAGAGATAGGAAATAGGGAGCAGTAGAGAGGTAACAGGAGAAAAGGAGAAAAGCAGAGGATGAAAGAGTATAAAATATATAACATAAAATTGTTTTAAAAAGGCATTTGGGTATGAAGCTTCCATATTAAATAAGAAACACAGAAACCAAATTTTGTTCCTCTATTTTGCTAGAAAGGCATCATTTTATCCCTGTGCATATGCATTACAGACAATAATAATCTCTATATTGAATGCTTATAAGATACCCTATAGCAGTATAGTTCTTCACATTTTGGCAACAAACATTATTTTGTTTAAAGAAAAACATAACATGCACAAGTGAGATCAATGATATCTGCAAAATTTAACTTGCTAGTTTATCTCTTTTTTGCTTTCAGTCTAGAATTTCTTCTTTGGGACAGTCTCATTTTACGATTCACATACAACACTGTTTAGACAGGCAAATAAATGACAGTACAAATTTAACTGGTTGAGTCATAGGTTACACTGTAGATATCCACATGCCATGCCTGAAAAAGTAGCTTTTCCAAAACACTCACTGTATGACTAGGCCTTGCCTATTAGCTTTTTCTACTAGGAAATATAAGTTTCTCCACAGTAAATGTTTACATTTTTATGATCAAGCTGACATGCAAGTCTTGTCTTCTTAGAAAACTTGTAACAGCAACAATGAAGGTAAAACATGATTGTGTCTCATGTGTGACTGAAGATACAGGTTCAGAGGTTGTTATTAGGCTAATGACCACTAGGGCCCCTTAAAAGCTTAGCTGCTCACCCCAAACCATTTGGGTCCAAAGTATCATGTGCATCTAATGGGGACATATTAGTAGGGAGGTAAAAAAAGATTTGTAAGCGAAGGTTATTAGGAAAACACTTTTCTTATTGATGGACTTTGTCCATAAGAGACATGGAGGCCACACCGGGGGTACATTTACAATTTCCCATCCAATTGTTCTTAACTTTAAAAAAAAAAGTTTACTGTTGTGTTTATTGGTATCATTTTACTACAATTTTCTTTAAGTAATTTATCTATGCCACAACGATCATTTTGTAACCAGATACCCTTGGGAACATGGGTTGAACTTGGCTAGGCTTGTAAGGGCCCTGGGGCTGTTAGCCTAGTAACCTCCTATGAGCCTATGATCCTATTATACTATTAAGTAACAAGTGCACTTAAAGTAATACAAAGGCAATGCAACTATCAAGGCCACTCTGTAACTGAGCACTGACTTAAAAAAAGTTGTGCAGTGCAAATGTAATTTTCCTAGAGTCTTTTGCATCATACAGATGTGAAACTAATTTGCAGTGTTTCATCTGGGGCACTGCAGCATCTGAGGATAGAGCTTCTTAGAAACTACAGTCTAGTCACTGTTCTGAATGTGTGGAATAATGAATAATATACACCTTGTACATATCTATAAATTGTATGATAACAAGTTGACAAGGTTATTCAAAACATAACATTGTGATTCTTAGTTATGTTCTCCACATTGTTTCTCAAAAGGATGCTGCTTATAAAAGAGAAGCTGTACAGCATATGAAAAAAATCACCCAAGGTTGTATGCACGTCCTTTTAGCCCCAAAAAGAATAAACATAATTTAGGGATCTCGATTTAAAAAAATGATTCTCAATATCACTTTAGGTAAGTTTACTGCAGATAAAAATTCATATAGTGGAAACAAATTAGAATTCTAAAAGTTATTTGTATGCTCTAAACTCTTGCATTTTCTTTATATGCACCCATAACTTTCCTGTTGTATCTATTCATTTTCATTTAGGGATCCATGGGGTCCTAACCAAATGTTTGTATTCTGTCTAAATGCCACATTGGGTCCCACATGAAAAATGGAGTATGGTCCTAATGTAGCAAATCCAGTCAACAAAACATAAATAAGGAAATAATTTGGAGTAGTTGTCTGCTTAAGCACCTGGGTCTAACAGTACATATGTGGAAACTGAGAGACTCAAACCCCAAACTGCTGGATGTTAATAAGTGACAATGCATAACCTTAATTCTTAACGGTGTACTATCAGGTGATGTAATAATATCATGTTACATAAGAATGATACACATTTCCTTTTTTTCTGGTTGCTTTAAAGTTAGTCTAGTCGCAAAGTACCATTTGTGTTACATATTGCAGCCAAAATCTCCATTTCTTTACCTTAGATACATTTCAACATTGGACTGTCTATATTTCCTGATTGACAATAAATAGCAAAATGAAAATTCAATTATATAGGCTTCAGAGTCTGTCTAATTATTAGCCACTTAATTTATGGAATACTGCTGCAGATGGTTCATTTTATAAAAACATTTATGAGGAGCTCAAAAGTGATGAAATTTCAAATAACTAAAGTGTTAATGAAAGTGTACAAAGAAGCTGGCATAGCTTCTGTGTGCTCTAGTACAGAATTTCTGAATAAAGCAGATCCTGTCTAGCCGTCATCCTTTACAACTACTAATCATAAATCCAACTAAAATTTACCAACAGAAGAGCAAACACTGTTATAAAAGAGCTTCACAAAAATATGTAACTAAATAAATAAATTAACTAAAATAAAATGAAATTAGAAAAATACATTTTTGGATTTGACAGAACTGTTGCATGTTACAATGAGAATTAGAAAGCATCTTTGCTCTAAGTACTAGCTAAACCTTTAAGTGTCTTTTTTCTCCTTGTTTCTCTCTGGAGACAAGCGAAGTGAAGTAGAGCTCATCAGTATTCTTTTTTCAAGGGCAAAGCCATGATCGACAGGGCTTAATGTGTATCTTGGTAGAATTGGATTTGATCCTCAGGGCTGGGCCAGAGGGCTGCTTTGTTAGATTTGTTAGATTTACTCTTTTTCTCTCTCCCACAAACAAAATTACCTCTTGGAGGCTTGCATCAACCCTTGCATCCAGAGACTATCGCCTTCTCTCCATTTTAGTCACATCTAAATCTGTTTAAATTGTCGACATGATGATTTGTGGAGAGACAGGGATTAAGTAGGTGGGAGATTAATGCAGTTGTCCATCTGCTTCAAAATAATATACCTGCAGACAGTGAGGTCATTCTTCAATTTACATAACTTAGCACACTTGAACAACTTAGTTCGAAAAGTATATTTTGTGTTTGCTGTCACTGGTTTTTTCTTTCACTACAGAAAAATACTAATGTGTTTTCAATTTTTACATTTTCTACCCTAACTAATTGTAATCTATAGACCTATAGCTCTGGATCTACTAATTTACATTTAATTGTACTATTAATCTGAAAACATAATGACAAATAATATGTCTTTTTTTTTTCTAAATGGCCACAGGTATTCTTTCATGACTGTCAAGCACTTGAATACATTCATAAATTTAAATTAGTGCCACACACATAATGATGTCTCTGCATTATTAGAACTGGTGAACTGCTGTCTTCCAGATGTCTGTGGCTTTCTTTAAGTAGTTGTTTTTTTTTCACATAACTGTTTTGTTAAAGTCATAGTGGAGAACATTAATTTAAGCAAAGGTGAATTTAAATTAAGACTGACCAATCCATTTCTAGGCCATGGATTTGGGTGTTAAGTAGTTGTACTTAAAATCAGAGTAAAAAATAAGAAATATTTTGGCTTAATGATGTTCCAGCACTAAATATTTAATGCACACAAATATAAATGATGGCAAATCATCATTCCTGTTTCTTGTTCAGCAGACATGATTTATTGCACAGGGCAGAAAATTATCTTTCTCATCGGACTGTTTATAAATGTCAAAATCATTAATCCACAGTTAATGTCTTACTAGTACAGTGTCAGGTTGCCACTGTCAGCAAGCAAAATCCAAGACCAGACCATGAGACACAGAGTCAGGAAGATTTGAATGCTGAAGGATCTCTCCCCAGGCTGTGCTCTGAGGCTTTTATTCCTTGAAACTATGAAACATGAAGTTGCTCTGGAATCCAAGGTACCATCCTTTCTATGAGAGATGGAGTCACATTTGTCTGTTCTGATATTAACAGACAACTAAATTAAATAAGCTATATTTGATGTTCACTGAAGGGTACGTAGGAGAGTTCCTCAATATCTGACTGACTGTGCTTTTCTCTGTCACTGTAAATACCAGCCTAGGCTGCTCTGTAAAAACAAAACAAAAAACAAAAAAGTGTCAGTGAGGAGGCATTTCCTCCCCTGATAAACATACAGGCATACACACATTTAACACTGATGGCAGCTGTGGGACATTCATAACACAGTATGTATTCAGATTATCATGCAACACATTTGATAGCTAAAAGTAAGATACAGATTAAAACATAGGAGCAAAGTGTTGCCAACCAGTGAAAGTGTTACTTCAGCACACTGCATGATGTAAACACCAGGCCTAATGTCATTAATGGGAGAGCATTAAAATAGCCATCATTTCCATGCAGTGCTATGAGGTCATTCAAAGTCTGTCAATGATGTTTGTGGAAGAGAAGAGCACCCTTTCTTCTTTTTGGGAATTGACTGAGTACTGTACAGTGGTCCAAAATATGGACAGAAGAAAATAGTTTGCTTAAATATACTAATAATTATCAACCTAATTCTATGCCATATTAATACAATGAAACATCACAAATAAACAGATGGTATTGTGCAGAGAAAATGTTTATGTTGTCAAATGCATTCTCCTAAAGGAGGCTATATGGAAATATGAGAAAACATATTATTCCTGCATGCAGAAGAAAATGCTTAGCAGCAGTGTAATTTTGAAGATTTCTTCCTTTAAGATTGAAACCACTTATAAACAAAAAATATATAAGACTGGAGTAGAAGGAGTAATTATTGTTTCTGATGTTTTATCACCATTCCTAAACATCATTATGTTAATTATTCAGTAGAAAAATGACAACTAACTAAAACAAATAAGGCGAACTGCATTATTTCAGAATTTTGGCATAAAGACCTAAAATACTTCAAAGTTACATTTTCTGTGATGTGTTCAATTACAATGAAATATCTCTGAAAATCATAGATTGTTTGAAATCATAGGCAGCTGAATTGACAACCTCTGCCAGACTAACACTGCTGCATAATGCAGCACACTGTACAAATAATGCTGTTTGAATTGTCCCCTGGGCTAATAGAACACCTTCACATGTACAGTAACTTCAGAAATGCAAATGCTCAACCCTAAGGGCTTGAACTAATGAGGTTAATGACTAACTGCCTACAAAGGCAATAGATGTCTGCAAGGGCTGTGGTCTTAATGACTTCCATAACCCTGGCATCAGTAGCAGTTTAACTCCTTTTTTCAGCTGTTTTTAAAATGTTGCTGAAAAGTATGAAAGTAGCCTACAGGCAAACCAGGATGTTTCTTTTTAGCACTGAATGCATGCCATCCCAATCAGACTAGTAGGAAGTCACGGTGAAAAATATTTTCCTAAATACAGATCTGTTGTCTACTATTGTAAGACAGTTAATAAGCAAATTTTATTAATTCAGTTAGGAAAAAAATAAGATACATAAATATAGACCTTAGGGTAGGCATTCTCAGATATTGTATCTCACCATGTAGTCTGTTATGTTCAAATGAATGAATAAATGTGGTTTTATAAAAGTCGTAATCATTACATATGTTAGAGCTCTACAGTATTTTATTACTTTCTGCAGTACATGCACTAAAATCATACTTATTTTTTCCATTTATTTTAGTACTGTCTGATGTGATTTACCATCAGGTTGCATTATACATTGAACAGATTAAATACCATCCACCTGAATCTAGAAAGAGAATAATAACATAAAAGGAGAAATTCAGAGCGAAAGGAAACCAGCAGTGAATATGCATTATTATGGCCCTGAAAATGAATCTCAGTCATGAAGGTCTTTACAGACAATAACAAAGTTGTGCTGATCAGTTTTACCTTTACTTCATACTAACCATTGTCATTAAAACTGAATTGACTAAGTGAGGGAAATAGTACTTGGGTAATCAGAAAGAATTTACTAAGGTATTCTGTATTCCAGTTAAGAATAATAGAGATTAGTTGATGGGGACCACTACTGTGGTAGGTAATATTTCTGTCCAACAGTACTTTCAACTGGAGTCTTTGTGTCTGAAGTTTACATATACTTCATTGTTTTGTGAATTTTCACCAGTTTCTATAGTTTCCATCCATATGGCAATCTCAAGCTGATAACTGGATTTGCAAAAGTAAATTAGACCTACATACCCATATGACTTTATCTGCCCTGTGGTGGACTGGTATCCCATTTGTGGTTTGATCCTGCCTTGCTCTCATTGTTTACCAAGAAATGGTGTAAACCCAAACAACAAAATGGATAAAGGACTTACAGAAAATGGATGGATGAATGGATTGATGAGTGGTACAGGGATTGCTGGATGGGAGGATAATATAGCTCACATAAAAATACATGAACTTCACCTTTTCTATCACAACACCAGCACTCTCTGGATTTTTAACAAATGTTGCTATGAGTGAAGGGCACCTACTGTGTAAAGATTTTAGCCATTTAGGTCAAAGCATTAGATATAGCCCAACTTGCATTTGTCTTGCTGAGCACAGAAAATGCAATGCAGTCTTTTTAGTTTAATGGGAATCTTCCAGATTAGACATACACAGTGGATGATAAGATTCATCTCCCCTTTTCTTTAGCACAGCAGTGTACACCTCAGAAGTCATAATTAAGATGTTTGTTATTCCCCTAGACAATTTTATTTCATTCACTTGTCCTATAAGAATTAATTTTATGTTAATCACATAATCTTGTATCTTAAAAAAAGTATAACTAATCTCAAAACAAAACTCCCAGGCATTACACCTACAGAGTATTGGTATCAATTGCACAAACTGAGCTTAAATCTTACAAACATTATCCTATGGTATATGCTTCCCCTCATTACAAATTACTCCCATATCATAAATGATGACAGACTGGATACTCTGCTTTTTGGTTAAGAGCTTTAAATAGCCTTGGATTCTAGTAGACAACTGTATGACATTTGCTGACTATATTAATTGTTTTGCCATTGATTTGTGCAGGAGCACTGAATCACTTTAGCCAGATCATTAATGTTTTAATTCTTACATTGTCTTGCTTCACGTTTCTTTTTTTGATAGACTACAGAGTGGTGAAGTATAGCCATTCAGATAACATTGCCAAGATTTCAGCATCCTTTTTTGGGACATTCTGCCTAGCTTTAAATATCTTCAGGTTAATATTCATTTAGCTAGTTTGATAGTGTAGAAGTAAGGAGTTTGTTTTTCACTAACATGAGTTTAAGAGCAGCTCAGACAACTGGAAGGAATGGCTTATATAGCTATGGCCATCTCTCCTTTGTTAAAGGGAAGGGTTTAGAGAGATTACTGCTGGTGTGTGTGCTCTCTGGTAGAAAGCAGGAGTCTCAACATGCAGTCCATCAGTATGGATTCATTAACAATAAAAAGTATGACATTCTTAATGTTTGGCATTTGCCAAAAAATGAATGGACAGAATAGTAGTATGTGGCAGAAAGATGGACAATAAAGGGATGGCATGGAGAGCTCCAGTGCCTTGCATTCTTTGATTTTTTTATTCATTTATTTGCTCACAATGAGACATCTGAGGTGCATTCACTCAACAAAGTGGCCATAACCACTGTTACGTGTGTTAGTGTTGCTGTGCATATGTGTGCCTGTGTGTGTGTGTGTGTGTGTGTGTGTGTGTGTGTGTGTGTGTGTGTGTGTGTGTGTGTGTGTGTGTGCATATTAAACATTTACATAGCTTATATTTTAGATGTAAAATACTTCCTCCAACAACAACAATTAGATATGCTACAGCAAGTTTGAAACACTGGCAGAGGAACTATTTTACATCAAAATATAAAAAACATACTGCAATAAAAAAAAACACAATAATGCCCTAAAGGGGATGAGTTATTGGGAAAATAATGTCCTCTCAGGGGTTAAAACACACACTGTCATGCATTGTTGCTTGCTTATATCCCTCTTTTCACAAGAAATTTATAACCCATTGGGCTGTGAAGTATGTATATTAAGCACTAAATATTCTAATACAACAATTTGACTTTTTCATACTAATTTTACTTGGTTAAATACAAACTACAATCTATATTTAAGCAGAAAAAACTGGCTTACTGAAATTATCTCACGAACCACCATATAACAAACTAGAATTTTAATATGTTTTATAAACTATGAATGTTTACTATTACGGGCAACAACCTTATCAGGGTATCTGCAGTTGAAAAAGGACATGGAACATCACATGGCATTTTCGCTATTGTTTTGAGTGACATTTTCAGTGAATCTATAAATACTGTAGTAGTTTATTTTGTATTCTTGTCTTGCATCTACTTTTATCCAGTGTTTTTTAAGATTTCTTTGCACCTAGATACATCTCTACTGTTCCTTCAGAGTACTTTACCCATATGACATTTTGACAACAAATTAACTTGGATGCACTAGTTTTAACAAAAAGTCTTGGCTATGAAGACAAATTGTTGAATTTTAATATTTTCTTCTGCAAATTTAAATTAAGTTCTGGATTTGTTTATGATAGTAATGCTTCTGTCTTGGCTGATACTGTTTCAGTCCTTTTCTGCCAGAGCCTTCATCTCAGGAATGAAAAGCGACATAGATGTAAAAATATGGAGTATCGGTCTATGATCCATACAAAGTTGTGCAGGTGACAGGCAAACACATTGAACAGGCGATATATTATATTTCAAAAAAGCTGTATGGCAGTCACTGCTGCTGTTTTTGTGACATCTTCATCAGATGCTGAACTGCTGAACAAGCCTTTCTAATGAGAATGTTAAAGTGTACATAACCACAACTTGACAAAACATGCTGAACCTCCAAATTCTCAAAAAAAAGAATCTTGAGTTCTATACTTGCATATTGACGACCATTGGCTGACACATCAAAAACAATACATAACAGGAAAACCAAAATCATGATATTTGGAACTCCAAATAAATTTGCAAGTACTACTTCCCTAAAATTTGTCATACCAAGAATTATTATTATAAAGTCAGTCCAACAGTATAAATAACAGGGACTAAATTTTGACCTTAAGTTTACATACAGACTGTGGTCAAAAAAGGTATCTCTTACTTAAAGTCACATACTCAATATCTAAACATCTCAGCCCTAATCCATAAGAACCATAGCCAGTCAATGTTTATTGTCTAAATCACTCATTACATAACAAAAATGAAAACAATCTGTAATACCTAATAAAAACAACATATTTTATTCAATAGAATCACAGTAAGCACTTTCTTCTTCTTCTTCTTCCTTAGACTGTGAACTAACATAGACTTGACTTTAATTAAATACTACACTTTAATCACATGACTTGCCAGCTTGTTAATGCTTTAAATACTCTTCTTCTTGAGAAAAACTTTAACATTCATCATATCATTCATACCCGGTGCATCCTATTTAGTTTGGCAGACATATTCTCTGCAATCTATTTGGAAGTGAAGCTTTTTTTTTGGATCTTTTTGTGATAACTAAAAATTTACTTATTCCAACTATAGTATGGATTACAATGCATTGAGCTCACAACTCTAGATTTTTTTAGACAATTGTTCAAGCAATCTGGTGGTACGTCAGCCTAGCTCCTTGCTACGAACACTCTTTGTCTGACTTCATAAAGCCAGCTACCTCCCTGTTCCAACCAGATCTACTCTTCTGTCTATTCTTGCCTACAAAATCCTTCTTCAACACTGTTGCCCCTCCCTTAGATTGAAACTATAAAATAAACATTATTAATCTTATTTCATTTATTTCCATTTGTTGACCTGGGGGGGCAGGCTAGTCTACTTATCCGTTTCAGCCATGATGCAGGCTCACATAGAAGTTAACTGTACAGTTCAGTTATAGACAGTTTACAATAGGAAGTAACACTTAATAATTGAGTATAGAATCATACCATGGAGTTGCAGATGATATACCATTGCAACGAGCAATACAATTGAGTATTACACAGTTATATAAGAGCAAAATAAAAGAAAGCAAAACTGAAACAAAGAATTAACCACTTTTTGGTACAGTATACTTGAATTAGTATGTAGTGAAATATAAATACATTATATATAGAATGCACTTTTCCTTGCTGAGTAATTCACTAAACAAATGTTTTCAAAACTAAAAAACTGGAAGCTTAATATAAATAAAGCTAAACAAACATAAAACATTAAGTCAGAGAAAGAACTATTCATGTAAAAACAGACTCTGCTTAGTCTCATTAAAATGCTTGACATGTTTTTTATGTAATAAATCATCTTTTTCAACAACGTTTAGGAATTTGTCAATTCTGAGCCCAAATGGAACCTGTTTTATATTAATATAATGTTCCAAAGAAAACACTTCATATTCGCATAACTTATACTTCAATAATTTCTTTTCTAAGTCAACCACTTTATTTTTGCACTCATCCAGAAGGTCACTTAAGCTCCCAAAACAGTCCTGTGCAGCATTTGAAATTAAATAACTTCCAAATGGATTCAACACTTCAGAAAACAAATTTTTCAAACTAGAAGCAGTACGTCCAAAAACATTCTCGATGATAGTGACATCTAAACTGTCAGCTGAAAAACTAGATACTACAAAATTATTTCCTTTGTTTATCTTCTGAGAAGTCACTAGACCTGAGTGATGTTATAAACATCAATATTTTTATTAAATAGAAGAATTTAATTATGATTTTATTAACTTATTTAGTTATTTTTTGGCTATGTTTAAAAAAGAGGTTTAAGCATATTGTATTCAATGACTATTAAGTTAATTGATCAGCCATGTGATGTCTTAGTTTGTGTATTTAAGTGTTATGAGAACTGTGGGTCTGTTACTGATGGAAGTTCTTGTGAGTAACATTAAAAGAACAAAAGCGCTAAACAGAGTTTGTTTTTATTTAGGTTCATAGGTAAGTACTAGGCTATCTGCCCGAGGGCATTTATAAGCCAAGCCAGAACGTGTTGGCTTTCACCGCCCCCTTAGATTAGTTCCCTGTGCCTTGGTCCAGCAGAGCCATTAGTTCCCTGTGCCTCTGTCCAGCAGAGCCACTGCAGTGATCCCCGGGGTAAATTTTCTGTTTCCCATCGTCTCGTCAAGGTTTCTCTTGAAGAGTGTTAGTGAGGGGCTCTGCCTAATGTAGATTGGAATACTTGAATACTTGAATATTTTTTCCCTTGCCAACTTAACATGTTATGTTTGTTTAACCAAATGTTTTGATAGAACAGGCCATATGATATATATTTATAGTGGATAAATAACCATTTTCTATAAAGCAATTGCATTTATTTTGATTGATAAGGTACTTGCTTAGTAATTTTTTTTCAATTCTTGGAATGTGCTTAGTGCTCTAATTACTATGGAAGGTGATTCCAAGTGGTAGGTCCTAGATGAGGGAAAGCTTTTTCACCTATTGTACTTTTAAATCAGGTTCAAAGTTGATGTCATTGTCCTGAATAAATCGTATTTATTTTATTTTGCCTTTGTTTACTGGGAAAAGTCTGAATGAGTTAACAACTCTATTTCCATAGAGTCCTGGGAAGAAAATCTCCAGATAAATTACGAGGCTAGCTGCTCTTGGGGTCATTTTAGGCCTAGCTAATTTCCCTTTTTGTGTTTGAATTAACCTATCACATTTGGTTAGATATTAGCCTTATCCATCCCATGGTCTATAATTATATATTAGCCCTAATGAGAATAACTGGCATCATACTATAGATAATTTGAGTAGACCCATGCATGGGATAAAGCATTTAGGAGCTGCCTCTGCCCATTAATAGAGGAGCAGTCCTGCGGTAACATGCATGTGTCCCATCCATAGATCCAATTTGTGCTTGAATATGAAAAGGAATGAACTTTGTTTTATGTGGATTGGGAGTCTATTTAAGAGCAGCTATATGTTCTGCAAGATATATCTCTCCCTCCAAACTGTTATTTTGATGTTGCAGAAGAGGTTTAGATCCCTAGATTGAGTATTTATGATGCCATTTGACATGCTGTTGTGCAGGGTATTCATCAATATTGGGTCAGATGATGCCTTGTATGCCAGACACAGGTCACCTCTTATCAGTCTGTAGGATACTGAGCATTGCAACAGAACTTTGAATCAGTCCATGTAGGACATATTCTATAGGTCTTGTATCCTTTTAATAAGGTATCTCTATGGGTGTTCCAGTTGTTTGTGTCTGGACACATGCATGCCAAAAGGGGCACAATATTCAATGAATGGCCTAATGAGGGCTGAGAAAAGGGGGGCACTGACATCCCTAGATCTAGAACAAACCCTTTATTTATAAACTGTGCAATACATAAGGACTTTCTTTCAACAATAGACACATGTTGGTCAAACGTTAGGTCACTGTCCACATACTCTCCCAAATCTCAAACGGCTGTGACAACTTTTAGGGATGTATTGTCAATGTGGTAGTTCCCTGGGGTAGATGACTTCTGAAAGGATATAATAATGCATTCTTTGGCATTTAGTTTCAGTCCATGGTTATGACACAAGTTATTTATTTGGGAGAAACTTCCTGCGGAATTTAAAAAAAAAAAAATCCCTATATATTATACAAGGTATTACAGAAATATTACAAACAAAACATGTAAGCTCATGACAAATTAGGGCACATATGCACAAGTCATTATATAGGAAAAGTGGGTATGTCATTCATTTATGCTCAACGGAGCACTACAATAGAGTTTACAGTGACATTTTGTAGAAAAGAGGAGGAGAATCGGTTAGGTGCGATAAAGGCAATAATAAGAAAGAGAAAAGGAAGAACGACCGGCTAGGGAGATATAAAATTATGAATAAGATTAGCCTATGATTATAGAGGAGCAAAGGCATTTATTTGTAATATGGATTTTAAGTTATGATTTTAATAAGGTGACATTTGAAATTTGTCTAAGGGCTAAATGTATAGTATTCCATGGTTTGGCTGTCATACAAGCATATAGGGAGATGCCAGTGGTATTGTGTGATTTGGTTATATAAAGTAATCTGAAGGGGTTAATTTCTTGTACAAAAACCACTCGTTTCAAAATGGAAAACCAGGAATTCTCCTCAAAAAAACACATAGAGCACTGCTGTCGCTGCCAAACTTTCTTTATTGATGCATTCTGGTACCTCGGCCCCACCGGTCTTCAATGGAATAACCTCATATAAATCAGGCAGCATTTTATATTTCATCCCCACAATTAATTCAGCCAATAAATTCATTAATCAATTAAAACAAGTTAATTACACTTTGTTCAAACATATTTCATTATAAGAGAAAGATGTGACCACCCCCACACACTAACACATTACAATTAACATAAGTGCAAAAAGTGAACTGTAAACCCTATTTTTATATATAAAAACATCTGATAGTGTACTACCAAAAATGTACAACAATCATTTATTTAATAATGGGCTGGATTCACAAAACCTCCGTGTAAGAGTTAATATGTATTACATGGAGGCTGCAGTCTAACGGTATGACGTCAGCATGCCATGCATATTCATGAGGGCATGCTGAATCATACCCTAGGCTAACACGGTCCGTGTAGGAAAGTAGGGGGCGTGTCCGAATGCTGAGTTCTGCAAAGGGACATGCCCCCAGAAGAGTCAGAGTCCTGAAAGTAAACACCCACGAGCGAATCTGCGGAAATGTCAAGGAACACAACACCACATGCCCTCACAGACTATACACCCAACTGTAATGTAAAACATAAAAATAGCAGTTTAATTTTTTTTTTTATAATTTCCAAAATGTTTGCCCGTAGTTGCGCTCGTTTGTGCGGGTATGCCCTCCGCTCAGCCACAGTTAGCAGACATTGAAAAGCATATAAGATCTAGATATGCAAATTAAGCCAAGTAGCAATAGCGTAGCGGTAGAGACATTGGCCAAAGAGAAGGTAGTCACAGTTTGAGCCCCCACAACATCATTTTCCATTTTTATTTAAATAAGCATGAAACAATCTCTATATATATATATATATATATATATATATATATATATATATATATATATATATATATATATATATATATATATTTATATAAAACTATAAAACTATAATTTAAGTAAAATGTAATGAAATGGGCCATGTATTTTTGAAGAAATCCAACATAATAAAATATAAAAAAAGGATCAGAATTGCCCATAGGTTATCAAGGCTTTAGCAAGCTGAATATGGGTGCCTGTAGGTGAACACAGCTTTAACAAGCTTAATATGAATGCCTGCAGGTGAGCAGCGGTTTAACAGGTTTAATATGAGTGCCCAGAGTTGAGCAGAACTTTACCATGCTTAAAATGAGAGCCCGTAGTTCTGCAGCACTTCACCCAGCATAATATGAGTGCTCATAGCTAAATAACATGTTACCCAGCGTAAGCTGTTTGCGCGGAGCTGCACAGCGTGCCAAACAGCTTACCAGAGGGCAACATTGGGCAAGCTGTATCAAAGCCACCTTTACACAGACACACCTCCTAGCCTGTCTGGACAGTAGTAAAATAAAAAAAGCAATGCCCAGGGTCGAACCTGGGATACTGTGCACCATAGTCAAAGTATTGAACCACTAAGCCATGACAGCTGTACTGAGAAATGCAGTATTAGGATATATATAAGAATGAATGGAAACAGAAGCATGACAAAGCAGGTTTTTTTAAGCTGATAAATATCCAAAACGGCCAATCACAGATAAGTGCAGGAAAACCGGCATATATAAGCCCCATAGGTGGGAATACACAGCATAACTGATTGTGGTACCCATTTGCAGTTAGGATGGCAGGTGCAGGAGAGGGAAGTCACTTTAGAGCACAAAGGTGGGGTGTTGAGGAGTCAAAATATATGGTTTGGCTCCTAGTCCATGATCATGAAGCACAACTCATGCAGGGCCAGGTTCACTGGGGTGCGTACAAGGCAGAGGCGTGGAACCGGTTGGCACATGATCTCACCAGTGCCACAGGCATTCCGAGGACTGGTGAACAGGTCTGTCGCCACCATGTGGACCTGAAGCGACGGAAGGAGGACCAACTGAACCGTTGGCTCCAGGAGGCCCGCCAAATGCCCAATGCCCCACTACTGAGTAAGTATCCATGTAATTAAGTATGTAAGAAATGCTATCCTAGCCTATAGCATGGAGATGTATGTTCCAATATTACTTCCTTTATATTACAGCTGCAGGTGTTTGTTCTGCGAATCAGCGAGCCTATGCTGATAGGCTGCTGAGGTTGCGCCATCAGGCAGGTTAGTAATTATTTATCTGGTATTGTCATAGAATATAAGCGAGACAGATTGTAAAAGAGTTCAGTGTTGTAACCCACTAATAAAGGTCAAATAAGCCTAGAAGAAAGATTCTGCTAGTATTGTAAGATTAGTTAAGTGATGCAGCCTGGAAAATAGTGTAATGCAATCCAGTAATAAAGATTAAACAAGTCTCAAATAGAAGTTTCCACCTGTATTGTAATATCAGATAACTGCTGCAGCCAGAAAATGAGTGGTAATCAATCAACAAAGGATAGATGTATAAGCATCACGCAAACCAGAGCAAACCTGCTTACAACTGCTTAAAAGGCCTGTAGTCTGCTCATCAGCAAAATAAAATACCCCTGTCAGTCTTGAACCCCAGACCTTTGAAACACTAGTCTGCTTGAATCACCACTAAGCCACGGCAGATACACAAAGACTTGGTGCTGAAAGAAATATATCATGAAATACAAGGAGTGAATGTAAAGGGAATATAGGAAGGCCATTACACAAAGCTTGTTCCCTGAATCCTTACTGGCAATTCTTGTGGAATTGCATTACATTAGTGTGATAAGAGAAACAGCCATGCTAGGAGGTAATAATGCTACAGTAGCACCTTACAAACTCCACACAGTATCAGAGCAGGATAAACACCGCCATATTTGAATAGGTATGAGGCCAGACTTCCCAACTGTGACTGATTTACAGGGATGTCCCTAATTTGCAAAAAAATGTTACCTGTGCCCCACTGACTCCCTGTGAAATGTACTAACAGTAGGCAGAAAGGTGGGGTATCCCACATAATGGTGACTGTCAATAAGTTAAAGTAGACACTACTTGTATGTCAGAAATGGTGTTGTAATACATATGCTCAAAATACCCCACAGTCACAGCTGCAGAATATCTGAAATATATCACGGGTGTATCCCACTGATATGTACCTTTCCCTGAGGCTGGTCAAATATATACCTAAGAGTATCTGAGGCCTGCAAGTGTCAGAAATACACAGGCATATCAGCCTGTCTGCTGTTACACACTCTGTGAATAGCTGTAGAATTACTCCCACAAGCACACCCTCATGTAGGAGTACAACACAGAAATATCAAAGGATGTAGCCATCTAACAAACTAATGACATTATAGCAGTTTACAAGCACTGCATGTGCCTGATATTCATAATTGTTAGTACAAAATACAAGGCCCTAGTACTGCTCAGCAGCAAAATAAAATACCCTTGTAAATGTCAAACCCCAGACCTTGGGCTCACCATACTGCATGCAATGCCACCAAGCCACAGCAAACATATAAGAATTTACTGCTGAAAGAAATATATCATGCATTACAAGGAGTG
Source organism: Protopterus annectens (assembly GCF_019279795.1). Classification (NCBI taxonomy): domain Eukaryota; kingdom Metazoa; phylum Chordata; order Ceratodontiformes; family Protopteridae; genus Protopterus; species Protopterus annectens. The sequence goes on along the minus strand of NC_056741.1, from coordinate 1,136,233,284 downwards.
AATGTAAATGGAAAATAGGAAAGCCATAGCAACACATTCCAATAAAGACAAATATCAGGCCTTCAAGGAGTGAATGTAAAGGGAAAATAGTGAAGCCATAGCAACACATTGCAAGAACTACTGTTGTATGCCAGTTAATCCACAACTCCCACAGGAAAGTACATACTCCCATGTAAACAGTGTTAGCATTAGCAGGTGTGAGTTAACATACACACTGAGAAGAGTGAAATGGAAAAAGCAACAGTCAGGTTTCAGTACAACATGCATTTCAGTGGCTACAACATAGCCTTAGATATGAGAGACATACCAACCTTCTGACTGACACAACAGTGTCCACAGCAAACCAGCATGGTCCCCACCTTGCAAAACTGAAAGGCCTACGTCTACCTAACCTAATATTTTATAGCAGTGTCCTGAAATCACAGTGAGAACTGCAATTACCACACAGCAGGCTGCATGCAATTAGTAAATGCTGGCCACCAATTGGTGCAGAGGCCATCACATGCACATGTGCAGATACCTACAAAAGCAGCCTGTACTGCCAGTCCACACATGCAATAATATCATTGCAGCGACTGGAGGGAGAGAGAGAGAGAGAGAGAGAGAGAGAGAGAGAGAGAGACAGAGACAGAGAGACAGAGAGACAGACCAAAATAAAACAAAAAAAAAAAAAAAAGAAAAACCAAGCCAGCCAGCCATCCAGGCAGCCAGCCAGCCATCCAGGCAGCCATCCAGCCAGCCATCCAGGCATCCAGGCAGCCAGCCAGCCATCCATCCAGGCAGCCAGCCAGCCATCCAGGCAGCCATCCAGCCAGCCATCCAGGCAGCCAGCCATCCAGCCACCCAGGCAGCCAGCCAGCCAGCCATCCAGGCAGCCAGCCAGCCAGCCATCCAGGCAGCCAGCCAGCCAGCCATCCAGGCAGCCAGCCAGTCATCCAGCCAGCCAGCCAGCCAGCCAGCAAGCTAGCAAGCCAGCAATCCAAAAAAAAACTCTGTCAGAGACAAAGGTAATGTAAACTACATAATCTAATAATCTACATACTGTGAACCATCCATATGTGTTAGCAGTCTGTATCTATATATATATGAAGATGTGCATAGGGCAAGGGACATACTGCAACTGTTAGTGAAGGCTGGACATACATATGTAGTTGAAGGTTGCTATGTGCACATATCAATGTAGGTTGTAGTGTGTGGCATTGAAAACAGCATGCAGTGCAGGTATATGTCATGTGGTGGTGAACTTCTGTGGGACTGAGCCAGTGAGGCCTGCTACAGCTATATGGCTTGAGGACAGCATAATGCAATATGCCCAACAGTGTGCAATATCATTACAGAATGGTATGTCTCACAACTGTTGCAGAAGTGATATTCCCACCATGAAAGGTGGGCAGTCCATGTACCTACATGTGCATGTATATGTACAGCAATGGATGTTAAGAAGTGTGTGTATATATATATATATATATATATATATATATATATACATATATATATATATATACATATATATATATATATATACATATATATATATATATATATATACATATATATATATATATATATATATATATATATATATATATATATCTATATATCTATATATCTACATATCTATATATCTACATATCTATATATATATATATATATATATATATATATATATATATATATATATATGTACGTAGACAGAGAGTTCTGTATAGATACTTAGAGATATATGGATAGATAGATAGAGAATATGTATATACATATAGATACATATATAGATATAAATTTAGATACATACATGTATACAGATAGACATGTATGTCTATAGATCTGTATATATATATATATATATATATATATATATATATATATATATATATATATATATATATATATATATATATATATATATATATATATATATATATATATATGTATATATATATATATATATATATATATATATATATATATATATATATATATATATATATATATATATATATATATATATGTATATATATATATATATATATATATATATATATATATATATATATATATATATATATATATATATATAGATATATATATAAAGAGAGAGTGAGAGAGGGGGACATGGGGGCAGATGTACTGCAACAGGTGCCTGGTGACCAAGGCATGGACAGAACACCAGCGTTGATGCTGCAGTACCATACCCCATTCCAAAACGTGTTACCCACTAACTACCACATAGGTGGTTGCCTGCCTACCACTAGAGGTGTCAGAAGGGAACATGGGACACAGGTGAACAATAGCCTCCCCTTTGATATCCATAGTTGCACACTAGTCTTGTAATCCCTGTACATGGTACGTGTCATCACAAAAGGTGTGTCAGCTAGGGAAATGTAAGTCAGTGTATCCCTGTATACCTCACAATGTCTTATGCAGTATGTACCTCCCATGAGAACTATAGCAAATGGAAAGGCCACAGACATGCCTAACAAAGACTGATAATGGCCACAAACACATTCCCTATGCAGACTGACTCACAAAACCACAGCTAGAGTGCCTTGCATACTGCCTACACAGAGGTTACCAGTGCTGGACATACAGAGTTATGTCACACCCATGCCAGTTGGCCAACCACCATGGCAAAACCTCACAATCCGTCCAGCCTACATGACCTAGGGCCCTAATCCCTGTCACCGCACTAAACAGCACATGCTGGAGATACAGGTTTCTGTACACAAATATGCCATACCCTGGACTAAATCACCCAGCATTAACAAACAAGGCTCCTCATTAGTAGATGTCATACATACCCCTGATGAATGTCATGGAGATAGGTAATATGCCCTGTGAGTCACCTGTGTGTAACCGTTTCACAGAAGCAAGTAAAATCACAGTACATGTGTACCAAAGGGCAGGGTAGCATATGGCTAGGCTGCCCTAGGCCCAGGGCCAATAGCATAGTACCTACCTATGACACAATGCACACACACACGCATGTACTCAGTGCAATACCAGCTATGTGACATTGAATGAGTGTGACACTGACTGTGTGCAAGGTCTGTAAAGGTGTGATAGCTTAGCATGAGTTTGTGTCTGTCATGGTAGTTGGTGTCCTTGGTGTGAGGCCAGAGAAAGATGTGTCAGTTATTGGGATGCAAACATAGTAGATTGGCATATGTTGTGCCATAGTTCCCTGTGTATGACTGTGGTGTCCCATCATAGGCAGAAGCAATACATGTATGCTTAGTAAGTGGTACTGCAGTTGAATCCAGATCACATATGAACTGTTGTCCTACCTGATGTTGTAGGCCTAAACACTACAGTATGGTGTATGTTCACATTCTGTGGTAACACTGTTTGGTGTGTTACCTGTAGTCTGCACAGATTACATACCTCATGCATAGGTATCTGTAAGTAGGGGCCCACAGTACTATAAGGTACACAGTTAATGCTCATCTGTGTCGTCATACATTTGTGTGTTGTATGTATGTGTAATGATGCCTGTACCATGGCCGCAATCACATGTGTGTTACAGGGCATGTGTGTGTATTTGGCAGCATGTATACTCTGTGACAGCAGTATGCTGGTTTTAGTAACAACTGTTCACGTATGTCAGGTAGGGGTATGGCATCAAAGACTAGGGTGGATTACCATTGAAACTGTACATGTGTATTGCATTCATTGCATGAGACGACACTATTCTTCATCCAATAGCTTGATACATACCCCAGTGTGAGGTTGTGCATTGTATCCCAAACAGTGTGCCGAGTGCTGGTGTATACTAGTTTGTTGTATGGAGTGTGGCAGGCACTGTCAGACAGTTGTGGGCTGAGCACTGATATGTGGTATTGAACATATGTATCCCCTGATAGACAGACAGATGCTATATATGGCAGTGAAGTGATATCAGTACATTTGAATATTAAGTGTGCCACATGACTTGCTCACATATTTTTCTTTTCCTTCCTTCCAGGGAGATGGTACATCAGAGAAACCCACCTTATACAGCAGCAGAGGATCAGGAGATCCACCAGAGCCTGGTGCAGAATTACTGTGTGCTGTTTTCCAGGACCAGTCAGAACCAGCATGAGAGGGCTGCACTGTGGCAAGAACTTGTCCGTCTGGTAAATGACATAGGCATGCATAACCAAACATATGAGCAGGTACGCCATCACTGCAGTGATTTAATTAGACATGTCCGTCAGCGTGCGTCTGATATCCACAGACAACAGCTTGCCACAGGTGGTGGGGTACCTATCCACCCCCCCCTCACCAGTGTGGAGGAGCACCTCCTAAGTGTTGTGGCTCCAGGCCAACAACAAGAACATCCACAAACATGTGTCATCATGGAGGCCGGAGCCACCCAGCATGTTGAAATGGAGTGTGCAGGTAGCATCCCATATCTGTAGTTGACTGTTCTCTGTACTGGTGGTCTATGCATGTGTGAGATGTGTACTGTTTGTGTAGCTATTAACCTGCCCATTCTTCTGCAAGATTGATATTCTGAGCATAATCTGTACACCTGTGAAAGCCACCTGTTGTACTACTGTACTTTATCATACTCACAGTATCAAAGGCACAGTTGTGGCCACTGGCAATCACTCTCATATGTTTGCAGGTCCCTCTGGAGTGACAGTAAGGCAGCCAATCCATGCTGGTGAGTGTGTAATAACAATACTATTGCTAATGACATGTGCATGTCATATGGAGGTGTAGTGTGTGCACATGTAACACACCTACACATAATGCATGCTGTGCATGTTTGCTGTGAGACTATGCATATCCCATTATTCTCAGTAGCTGCCTCACTCACATGCAATACACAGAGCATGACACACATGTGTGATAACACAGTACTGGATATTGTATAGGCATACCAGATACACATGTACATAACACACACATGTTTGGCATACACACTACACCTTAGCCTGCTACACATGTCCAATTATGACATCTGCTGTATGGCCAGCCTTCAGCATCCCACTTATCTATGCAGCACACATAATATACCTGAGGGGTAGAGGCCTATCATGTCTTTGTGCAACAGTCGGGAGCAAATAATACATTCATGTTAGGCAGTGCTCACCATTGGCCACCTTACACACCCATGTAACAAGTGGCTGTGTAATTGTGGATGTAGTCATGCTACTGCACTTCAGGTACAGCATGCTAGCTGCCTGTCTGGCACACATTATTATTGTTGACTGACCACAAGAAGCATGTTGATCATGGCTCATGTTACTACACCACATCCAGTTCCACTGACCACAAAAGTACACATAGCTGTTATTGTGTAGCACCATCATGTGTTTTGTGTGTGTGTGTGTGTGTGTGTGTGTGTGTGTGTGTGTGTGTGTGTGTGTGTGTGTGTGTGTGTGTGTGTGTGCAAATCTATGCACCTACAGCTTGTAACACTTGCACAACATTGTTATGTCCTTGTACACATTGTGTCCCAGGGTGGAGACAATGACTGAACAACTACACACAAGCATCAAGTACACGTATACTGTTATTAACAAGGGCTGTCTACGCTTGCACTGCATATTCCTGTGCAACACATAACCTGCATGCTGACATGTGTGCAGTGATGTTTTCCTTGTGAAACGGTCACCCACCCTAAAACAGTATTGTGTATGTGTTGGATTGCAGATGTGTCTGTGTTTGTATCTGCTGTACTGAGGAGTGTGCCTGTGTGCTTGTGTGCCTGTGTGCATGTGCACATGTGTGCCTGTGTGCATGTGCACCTATGTGCATGTGTGCATGTGTGTGCCTGTGTGCATGTGTGCATGTGTGCATGTGTGCCTGTGTGCATGTGCGCCTGTGTGCATGTGTGCATGTGTGCCTGTGTGCCTGTGTGCATGTGCACCTGTGTGCATGTGCACCTGTGTGCATGTGTGCATGTGCACTTGTGTGCCTGTGTGCATGTGTGCATGTGTGCATGTATGCCTGTGTGCATGTGCACCTGTGTGCATGTGTGCATGTGTGCATGTGTGCCTGTGTGCTAATATCATGTACACATTTGTAAACTGTGTTTCCTATCTTCCTCTCACAGGTTCTGATGTTGCTCTGGTGGAGTGCAGCAGGGAACCTGAAGCCACTGCTGGGGATAGTGCTAATGATGATACATATGTAATGGCACAGGGAGGTGTGACAGGGTCTGTCGTTGGTCATCCAATTGACAGTACACAGCAGTCAACCCCATCAATGCACACAGTCATCCTGCCGATACATCCATTGTCACCAATGTCCTTAGCTGAGGGACAGCATACAGTGGGCATTGACCAGGGTAGTGTGGTATCATTGGCACATGCATCCCCTCACAGCAGCCATGGCCAGATTCCTGACATGGTACTACACAAGCAGATGTCCAGGGGTTCTCGTGGGAGCATCCGTGATCGTACTGCCCCTGTCAGACGTGCCCACAGAGGTCTATCAACCTCAGCTATGTTCCGGGCTGTAATGCAGGCACAGGCACGTATGAAACGGTACACCAGACAGGGTCTGAGGGAGCTTAGAGCACATTGCACCACTATGAATGACACTATGCGTGATGTTGCGTCTGCCATCCGTAACCTCAGCGAGGTCATTGATAGACATTGGGGGAACACATTAGATCTGTTCCACAACTACATGTCCAGGAGCCAGGAGAGTGCAGGATGGTTGAGGTGTCGATGTGGACTTCTGCCAGCAACATTATCAGCTGCCAGTCGTCGCGGACGACAACAAACCCACAGCCGCTCCCATAGTGCCATTACCAGCCCCAGCAATGCTGGGTCTGTGCTGTCATTAGACCGTTCTAGAAGACCACGTGCATGTGGCTCTGGAAAGTCCCAGCAGGGACATGTGTCCAGTCAACAACCCACTGCTTCTGATGACAGTACCCAGTCTGGCTTAGTACCTGATACTGTCCGTAGCACCCCTGCCAGGCACATGTACTGTGTCCGTGGCCAGAGACAGTGACCTGTATGACCTGGCAGGTACAGTCTGTGGCTGCCCACAAACACCCGTATATGGCAGCCACATGGTGGAACTGTGTGCATGCATACACACACACATAATGCTAACACCTAGGGCTAACACATACACACACACATCGCAGCAAGGTTGCCCCATCTTGTACTGTTGTCCCTCACTAACACACACACATACATGTCGATTGGATGTGTCAATGGCAGACTCTGGCAAACCAAGTACACACCCTGTGCATATGATGAAACTGTGCCACCTCCTACCATCTGTAACATTGATGCTGGAACAAGATAGCATGGTACTGATGCACAAGGTGACTGCATAGCACTGTAGTAATATTATCATGTTGTTAACAGTACATTGTAATTATATTGTTGTGGGTATATTCGAGCATGCATGATGCATTAACTATGTTTGTCATTGCAGTTTTGTATACACCAGTGTTAATTCCCAAAGTGTACTGTCTGCACATGTGCCACATGGCTGTTGTATGTACCTGTGCTTGCATGTGTTGGGGTGTGGACAGTACATGTGTGATGTTTGCATCACCGATTTGCAGGTGTACATTTGTGAACATGGTCAGCATGAAACATGACATGGTTTGACAGTATGCTGTGGGTGATATGGTTTCCACATGTCAATGGTCTGTAGTCTGGTAGTAGACACAGCTTACATAGCCTGACATTCAGTGGTCATTACATGGTGTCTCCTCAACTGATACACAGATGTAGGAACCTGGTGTCAGTGATATCCCTGCAGTACTACACTATACCAGTAGCCATTGTTACTGAGCCCCACACATCCCTGGGAACAATACCCTTTGGCATATAGCAGTCTCATGTATATGCCAACACACTATGGATATATCCATCCATGACTGCAAATACATACAGTGGCCTACAATGCATTCTACACATGAAACACCTAACCACTACAAGGGTATCAAACGGACAGATACCTGTTGTCCAAGCCATGGTATATTGCTGTAACACTACTGTGGCATTGTCATCGGCATGTAGTTAACATAGTATTCCAACAGTACCATGTAGGTGGTAGCACTCATCATGTAGAATGGGTAATGGTGTGTACATGTGGACAGGTGTTATCTTGTCTATCCTGTGATAATCACATTTCCAAAGATATTCTGCAGTCCCTCTGTGTATCACCTAAGCAAGAAGGTGTCTCTGTGCATATTGGCAACAGTTGCCATACACCTACACTGGATGGCCCATCACTCACAGACTTTCCTGTGTTTTAACATGTCTGACATATACTGCAGACATGAACCATCACCCACATTAATCTATCAAAGCTTTCATGGGTGTGTGTCACATAGTTGGCCTAGGACACAGATCACTGCAGTAGCTTGCATTGTCACCAACATACATGTATGGCCTAAGGTCTGGTAAGCTGCGGCACATGGCTGCAAAGGTAACAACTGTATTCATATGGGGCAGGCTTCACACATAGGAACTATTAAAGGTCACGGGTACATATCTGTATGTGGCAAACGCATACCTGATGTGTGCATTACAATTACTGTTATAATAATATATCATACAATAATGAAAGCAAAACACACAACACATTCACAAACTGTGTGCCAAACACACATGGCATTTGTAGGATTCAAACCCCTACCTAACTAGGTTATAGCACTTGAGAAAGATGCATTAGCACAGCACACTATTCACATTACTGGATGATTCCCCATCTCCTGCTGTATTTATAGGGTGCTGACATCACCAGTGTTTCCAAAGAAGAATGTACATCTTTTAGTGTGTTATCCCAGTCTTCAAAATGGCCATTCCTTTCACAAAGAATTGCAGACATACACCCCTGCCCCCCCACCACACACAGCATTTACAGGATTCAAACCCCTACCTAACTATGTTATGATACTTGAGATAGATGCATTAGCACAGTGCGCTATTCACATTACTGGATGGTTTTCCTTCTCCTGCTGTATTTATAGGGTGCTGACATCATCAGTCTTTCCAAAGAAGAATGTACATCTTTAACTATCCCTCAGTATGGGGGATAACAATATCTGTGCATTCACAGAAACCTAGTTCAGGATCACATATGCACACTGGCACTGCCAGGTTATATTCTATACCATGCTTCGTGACCACAGGACTTGTGACACAGAACACAAGTAGGGGGGTGTATCCATATACATCACAGATACACACACCTCTGGGTTGGTCCCACTGCACTAAGCATGGCAGGCCATACATGTACACCTACCATTGTGCAAAACTACCTTTTGGTTTGGTGTGTAGTTCAGACCACCCACCCATACCCAGTAACCACACTTGACTTTCCTGGGAACAGTGTCGGATATAAAGGTCTTCACACACACCATTATAGTGGTTGACTTCAGGTACACAAATATTGACTGGGGATACTACTCAAGCCCTCACCATCACCCTACAGCCACTACAATTTGTGAATCCATGTGCTATGGCACAACCAGTCACCACACCCACTACTGGGAATACATATTGGACCTGATCATTACCAACATGGGGACTCTATGTTCCACACCAGAGGTAGAACTGTCACTGTTAAGATCAGACCACGATCAACTTTCCCTGGACATCCAGATCCCATCCCCACACCCAGCCAAGGAAATCAGTGTAAAGAATTTCTCAAAAGCAGACTTTGCACTTGTGAAGACTGGGATGGAATACTTCAGAGGCCCCGTGCTGGAGGTTAATACAGACCAATATGCAGAATTCTTTACAAACGCATTGTATGAGCAGCTGCAGGTATGCATTGATCATGCTATCCCACATAAAACCATGACTCCTCCAAAACAGGAGACCTGTCTGGTTGACCCCAGCCATATATAAGCTGTGCAACAGAAGGAGGAAGCTACTACATAACAGAGCAATATCCCACAGACCCAGATAGATCATAACCTCTCCTTTGCTAATCACATTGACAGAGAGTCATTACTAAGAACTTTGTATAGCCCTCCTTCTCACATGGGTGTTTGCATGTAGATCATGTGAGGTCATTGTGGCCCTCTACTACTCACTCATCAGGACCATGTTTGACTACAATGCCCCTTTTGTGGTGTACCTTACCCAACACCTGCGCCAACTACAGTGAACACAACAGTACCTCCCCAAGAGAATCATGGGCTACACGCAGATGTCCTATGCAGGTCAGCTAAAGGATCTCCAGCTCTGCTCAGTTGCTTAATGCCTACACAGAGGTAATCTATGCCTGATGTACACAGCCATTTCAAACCCAGAAGTAATGGACATGCTCCACCTCATAACATCCAAGACCCTTATAGCTACACACTCCAGGGACATAAACCTCAGCACAAACATAAATAGGACATGCTGCAGAGACAGATTTATTACTCACAGGCTCCCCTCACTCTGGAATTGAATCCCAATTAAAGTTAGACATAGCCCCTCACTAACCCTCTTCCAGCAAAATACAGCCGCATGGATGTGAAATTGCAAATTCACCCCTGGGATCTCCACTGTGTCCCTGCTTGACAGAGGCACAGCAAAGTAGCCTTAAAGGGTGCCTTCTGTGACCTACTTTACAGAGGCACAGTAGGCTACTCTACTGGGGAGGCAGACGCCAAATACACTCTGCCTAGGCTTATGAATTCCCCAGGGCAGACAGCCTAGTATTCACCTCTGCACCTATGTTTATGTTTGGGATGCACAATATTTGTTGCTGCTACTGTTTGCAGGTCTTTATTGCCATAGCTTTCCCTGTTTCTATGAACAACTTGTGTATCTGCGTAACATGTTTGATCATGACAGGGTTCCGGTATATTAATATATGTGTCTGTTGTCATTTAACTGTGTGCACAGGGTGGATTGCTGGATCGTGGGAGGTTCCTGGCTTAACACATACAACTGCCAGATATGTGTGACTGACTACTATACTCAGACATGGCCTAAGTGTGGGAGCATGCCCAGTTTAGGCTTTCCATGGTTTGTTGCCTGACATGTCTCATTTATCCAAGTGTGTGAGCATGCCCAGTGTGACCTTTCCATATGTTGTGATCTGAAGTCCACTACATTTGTGGTTGTGTATGAACATGACCAATATTGACATTAATACTGTGTGTGTTGGAAGTCATGTTGTGTTCTTACTGCCAGACTCCTTTGTGTCATAACTCAACAGGGATTATGCTGTGCTTGCAGGGTTTCCATGGGATAGTTTGCAAAGACTTGGCAACATTCTCTCATACTGGTTGAGCACTGCAATATTGTCATGGTGCAGCGGTTCAGTACTTTCACTATGGTGCACAGTATCATGGGTTTGAGTCCCATCACTGCTGTAAATGCTCATACTGAACAAACCAGACTAGTTAAGGGCCAGTTGGGCAACTATGAGCATGTTGCATTTTGTTCAGCTATGGCCTACTTAAACCAGGCTTGTCCGACATTGCTGTGTGTTCACCAACTTGGGTGGACATTGGCAAACATTACTCCACAGTGACGACAGTTGTACTACTCAGTGTGTGTGATTCTGTTCATAGGTTCATACTAGGCTATCTGCCCTAGGGCATTTATAATCCTAGCCAGAGTGTGTTTGGCTTTCAACACACATTGTAAGTGGAGTTTGCCATTACATTTTTCATGGCTAGTATACTGTGCCTCTGGCTAACAGTGACATAGAAGTGACACCCAGGGTAAACCTACAATCTCCCATCCACTCATCAGGATTCCTCTTGAAGAGAGTTGATGAGGGACTCTGGCTAACCTGGAGTGGGAGTTTACTCAAGAGTGGGGGGAGCCTCTGGGTTATGGATCTGTCACTCCAGCATGTCCTATTTATTTCAGTCCTGAGGTTCAGGTCTCTTGAGCGCATAGCTTGATGGAATTCTGATTTTCCAAGGTGTGGCATGTCCATTGATTCCAGGTTGGACATGGCTTTATACATCTGGCACAGATTGCCTCTGGGCAGGCAGTATGCCAATGAGTGGAGCTGCAGTTTTTTTAACCAGGCAGTGAATGGCATGTGTTTGAGCCCTTTGATCCTCCTGGTGAGGTACTTTTGTGGTCTTTCCAGCTGCTGCAGGTGTCTGAGAAGGTACATCCCACAAGAGGCATTGTACTCAATTATGGGCCTGATGAGGGATGAGTTAAGAGGCACAATGACCTCCACTGATATAGATGTGATTACCTTCATGATTAGGTGGGCTATATGAAATGTTTCTCTGAACACTTTGGCCACATGGTTGTCGAATGTGAGATTGCTATTGACTTGGGTCCCCAGGTCCCTTATCACTTCTTCCATACTTAATGGGTTACCACATATGTAGTAATTTGTGGGCACTTAGTTTTTGACAAAGAGGAGGACTATACACTGTTTTGTGTTTAGCTTGAGGACATGGCTCTGGCAACAGTTGTCTGTTTCTATGAGGACCTTTTGTAGGATGCTTGTGTCAGCTGGAGAGTCGATTATGGAACCCAGTTTGCAGTCATCTACAAACTTGTTCACCAACAGTCCTTCTGTGTTGGCCTGTACCTCTGAGAAATATATACCAAACAAGGGAGGTCCCAGGACTGAGCCTTGTGGGATGCCACTTGTAGCTGGTTTGTGGTCTGACATGGCTCCAGCATTTCAGACCATGTGGGTTCTGTCCTTGAGCCAGTTTGCAACCCATCTAGTGACATAGGGGTTTCTATTGAAGCTGGTGATCTTATCTATGATGACCAAGTGGGGTACTGTATTGAAGGCTTTTGCAGGTCCGGGTAGGCTGTGTGGACCATCATCCCCTCGTCAATGGCCTTGGTGACTGTTTCAAATGACTCAACCAGGTTTAACTCATTCCCTCCAGTACAACTCTTTTGAGTGTTTACCTTGAACTCCTAGTGGGTGTGGCCTGAGCTTTTAAAAATTAAGTTATCACCTTACAATTCTAACAAATACTCATTGACAGAGGTCAAATATCAATACAATTGTGTTTGCCATCATGTATGCTTCAAAATAAAATATTCTGATACCTTGTATGTAGCATAGTTTTGGAATTATTAATGCAAGTATGAACAAGCAATATCTGATGCCTAGAGGAGCAGTAGGAGGTAACTGCAGATGTACCTGTAGGCGTCACTTGGATGTAATGAGTTGAGGCAGGATCTACCCTTAACAAAGCCAAAATGGATAAGATCCAGTGTCTGTGTGCCCCCAATATGTTTATTTCTGAGGTCCATGATGATCCTTTCCATAGCTTTGCAGACCAACCTAGTCAGGCTTCTGGAGCGATTGTTTTCAGTATCCGTTGAGGCACCACCTTTGTGGAGAGGGTCCACTGTTGCTGTACACTGCTCTTTGGGTACATATCATGTGTTAAGGCTGACATTGAACAGTGGTTTTATGTGTGTGTTCAATTCTTCTTGGGGTTCATGTTGGACACAGCCCAGGACACCGTCTGGTCCCATTGATGCTGTGTGTTTTGCTTTGGAGAGGCTGGCTGTTACCTGAGCATCTGCAATGTTAGGGGGCCAGCACTCTGCTGGGATAGATATTTGCCCTTTTGGTGGGGGGGGAGAAGTTTGCACTGAACCTGTCAGCTTGGATGTTGGCAATGTCTGTGGGTTTGTTGTATTGTTTGTCATTTTGGACTAATTCTGAACATATCTGGGGATTCCCACACAGGTTCCTACAATATGTAAAGAATGCCTTGTGATTATCCTTGGTGTCCTGTACGATTTTTATCTCACAGATGGCCTTAGACAATTTTATGTGTGGATGTTGTTTTTCAATAATACTGGTCAGAGATGGCTTCCCTTTTTGTGATTTGGATCTATCATATAGTAGCTTCCTCCTTGTATTGTATGGTTTGTTTACGGCTGGGGTCCACCAAACAGGCTGGCTGCCTTTGGAGGATTGGGACTTGGTTTTATTTGGGATTGCATGATCCATGCATTCCTGACGGTGTTCATAGAATGCATTTATAAAGGTTTATGAGGTCTGGGACATATTTTCCACAGACACAGGGGCTGTGAAGGATTCCACCTCAGTTTTGAGGTGTGTGACATATGCTTTAGTGAACATTTTTCACTGTGGTTTTCTGGCCATGGGCTGGGGTGGGGATGTGAATATCCAGTGAAATTACTATCTGGTGTGATCGTACCAGTGAGGGATACACTTCTGGTCTTGGGCATAGAGTCTCCATGTTGGTGATGATCAGGTCCAGTATGTTTTCCCCTCTTGTGGGAGTGGTAGCAAGTTGTTCCATAGCATTCTGGTTTATAAATTCTGGGAACCTTTGGCCTAGGGTGTTGGAGCTATGGTAATGCTCCCAGTGTATGTTTGGGTAGTTGAAGCTGCCCAATATAATGGTGTTTGGGGAGATCTTCATATTTTCATGTGTTCTCCAGTCGGCCAAGTGTGGTTCCTGGGTTTAGGAGGGTGGTCTGTAGCAGGCTATGAACTGGAAGGCGGTTTTACCCACTGTTGGTTACACATGGGTAGTTTCTGATACTTCATGCTGTGCCACCAACCTGGGGGTGTGGGTATCTTTGACAAATATTGATACTCACCCTCCTTTTGTAGTTTGTTCCATGTTTTGCAGCTGTAAAGCATGGTATGAGGTGCACCTGTGAATGCTAGGGTGCTCTTGGGAGACTTGAACCAGGTTTCTGTTACTGCACAGATAACAACATTCTCCATGCTGAGGAGTGTTTGGAGTGCATGCATCTTGAACTTTAGACTTCTGGCATTGAGTAGCATTACTTATACTTTCTTATCCCTTGTGATACCTATGGAGGTGGGTTTGTCTTTTGAGCCTTACCTAGAAAAGGCACTATGGGGCTGACAAGAGCCTTTGGCAATATCCAACAGGCCACAGGTGATAGGTGACATCCATCCCTAGCAAAGCATCATGTCTTGTCGAGCATCTCATACCAAGCTGACAGGCATTGAATCCTCTTTCACTGACACCAATACTTAAGCCAATTGTTGTAATTGATCATCTTGTCTTCATATTGTGGCCTCATGTTTGGTGAGGGTAGGATGCTACTGAAGGACATCAAGTTTGCATATACAACATGGTGGTAAATGCTGTTTAGCACTACCTTACATTGCTTAACACATAGCAATCATGCCTCAGGTGGTGCTGCAGGGCTGCCTATGTCGGATGCGCATACTGCACTCCCTATACATGTTTGGAAACAGGTAGTGTCAAGTTAGGCATCCCTTTTACTATATGTGTGAGTCAGAGAGAGGTATCATTTCCAGGGTTCCTACTTTGCCAGTGTATGTGCTATGCGTTGCCTCTTTGCTAAGGCCAAGGCATACTGGGCATGCCTCCTTCTGCCTACTGGGGCAGGCTCAGGTTGTTCTTCCTCTGAGTCATGCTCTGCCTGTGATGGCCTTGGCACTGGTGGGAGGCTGTTTGGCCCAGGCCTATGCTGGTCCTGTTGCAGCTATTTTCACAGGATTATATTATGTAGCATAGCAC
This sequence comes from Protopterus annectens, assembly GCF_019279795.1. Classification (NCBI taxonomy): domain Eukaryota; kingdom Metazoa; phylum Chordata; order Ceratodontiformes; family Protopteridae; genus Protopterus; species Protopterus annectens. Next base: position 1,136,217,872 of record NC_056741.1, on the reverse strand, counting down.
ATACCATGACAATTTGGGTACATGTAGTCGGTGAGTATTGCAAGGCTCCACCAGATGTGTCTAGGCACTGGAACCGTGACCTGAGCAACCCAAACACATGCTCGATTACATTTCGTGTTTGTGTGTGTGCCTCATTATGGCGTTCTTGTTCAGGTGTGTGTGCATTTCTGATGTATGTCATCAGCCACGGCTCCAGTGCATAGCTAGCATCCCCCATTAAGTGACCATGTGGGATGTCCCCATTGGCAAATGTCTGGTACAGCTGCATCAGATGCCAGATATGGGAATCATGATAGCTTCCAGGGCAGCCAGCACACACATTCATTATTATGCCCTGGGCATCACACACAACCTGGCAGTTGATGGAGGGGAAGCCCTTGCTGTTAATGTAGGCCCTATCCTGTTCACCAGCTGGTGCTTTGATGCGTATATGCATGCATTATATTGCACCCACTACCTCAGGGTATTCTGCTATTTGCTGGAAGAGACGCATATTGTTGGCCAATACCTCACGGGAATTGGGGAAATATACATGATCACCGACATGTGCTGACATGGCATCCAGGAACTGGTGCAGTACCCTGGATGCTGATGCCTGTGATATCTCTATCATATCACCATTTGGTCTCTGAAAGGTACCTGTTGCTAGTATTCTTAGGCCAACACATACCTTGGTTTTCACTGGGATGGGTTCCCCTCTGTTGGTTCTGTGTGTGAGGCATGGCCTGCACAGCTCAACTATTTGCTGCAGGAGGTCTCTGTCCACTCTATAGTGCTCCACTATCTCCAGCTCATGTAACCCCTGGTAGGTGACCCTGGGCCTGTACACTCTTCTCCATCTCCTCACTATGGGTTGTCCGGCAGCATTTGCATTGTCACCACCCTCAGCATGTTGCATATGTCGTCTTATAACAGCAATGGCAGCCCCTAGCATTTTTTGTCTGAGTGAAGCTTTTTCAGTTTTCACTTCTAGTAGCATACTCCAGTGTTTCAGTGTCTCTTGTGAGAAACAAACTGCACTATTGTTTGCAGAGTTTTAAGTGCTGGGCTGGGCTAGGCTAGTGTTCTGCCTGTGTTATTGCCTGATTCGGATTGTTTTCACCTGCTAGCTCTACTAGTATCACCTGGTAGCTTCCTGCTATTTGTTGTGCTTCATTTTTCCTTTCTGTTTCCTCAGGGGGAGCGACGCGCATACCAGCGCAAACATGCTCACAGCAGCTCACACACGCGCATACATGCTTAGACGGACTAAAACTTGCTTATTCAGGTTAAAACGCACGCACACCAGTGCAAACAGGTTTAGAGGTCTTGCAACAGCCTTATACATGCTTACTCCGGCTTAAACACGCGCACTCACGCTTCCACGCGTGCACTCTGTCTTACTCAAGTTTACAGGCGCGCGCATACCCGCTCAGCAAGAAACTTTGGTGTTATCCACAGTATACACCTTCCATTTCTTGGCTTTCCCTGGCCTACCTGTTGACATACCTCTTTCCATGATGTCTAACTGACACCTAACAGATACCACTGTCCTCCAATGAGCTGTACTACTTTCATACATACCCCCCTTGTGATGTCACCTATCACCTACTCTGTTCCTCCCCATATCCTACTCCTACACTCCACTGACTGTGCTCATTTGCTATGTAAAAGTGCAATTCACTATCCTAACACTCATTTACATAGGATTGCCTACTAATGCTTGGTTACATGTCTTAGACTGGGCTTCTCCCCTTAGCAACCCCTACTCGGTGGCCATGTTGTCTTCAGCCTGCTATTCCCTTACATTGAAATTTGACTATTTTCATAAATTCCATGTTTGTGGCTTTTATTGCCTTATTTTATAATTTTTATAGTGCATCCCATTTGCGCGGCACTGCGCTACGCTTAAACATCGGAAATCGGTGAAAAAAAAATATTTTTATTTTAATTTTGCATCAGGGAAACTTTCCAATGGCCATATATTTGGCCATTGGCATGCTTCCTCAACTATATGCAACCTTTATTTGGAGCTGACAAGGCTCCATTGTGCTATTTGCAGAACGGTACTCAGTTGTCAAATAAGTACATTTCTGCAGCTAACACGTTTCCTACTTGGACAGGTTTCTGCTTCCTGGATCGCAAATTTACCTCATTTGCATGCCTTTCAGCTGCAAGTGAGGTAATTTGCATATCACAGCCCTCTCTGTGTAGGAGACGTGTTAGGAGCTCTCTTACATGCCCCTACAGGCTGTTCGTGGATCGCTCGTCGGACATGATGGCTGCATGGGGTCTTACTCTACTCGTAGACTCCGTGCAAGCCATCATGAATCTGGCCCAATGTCTTAATATTTTATCATTTTATTCACTTTTTTTGATTTTACACTATCTAAACATACCCATTTCTGAAAAACTTGATTAGGACTATCCTAAGCCATATTAAAGTGCTATATAACAATTTAATTTTTTTATATGTATATATTTTATGACATATGAATATTATTATTTCTTCTTATTTTCTTGATCTTTGTGTTATTATAATTACACTAAATTCTTTGTTGTTTATATATACCAAATATAAACTAAACACCCCACTCTATTTCAAGATTAAGACCTTTCGGGAATAAAGTGCCAAAATAAATTATTAATTTAGATTCCAATTTAACTAACTTCCTTTTAAATTCATCACCCCAAAAAATTTGATCACCATATGGCTTTGCCAGTACACTAAATAAGAAACTATTTATCTGACCTCCATGTGTGCTGCAAAAATGCTGTGCCACTGGACTATCTAATCTCTTGTTTCTAACATCTCCTAGTTGTTCCAAAATTCTGAGTTTTACTCTTGTCTTTGTCTGCCCCACATACCATTTACACGGTGTGCCTCCACATCCAATGATGTAGACCACACTACATGAATTACAATTAAACTAATTTTTTACAGAACATTTCTTTCCATTAATAGTCCATCCATCCACATTCTGTATTTTATCACATACTTTGCAGCCTCCACATGGAAATACACCCTTCCTTTTGACTACCTGAATCTTATTTTTCATTCTTAATAATTCTCTTAAATTATTAAACATACCATATGAAAAAACAACCCTTTCAGGGAACAATTTACCCACTAATTCATCCCTACATATGATGGGCCAAAGGTCATTAACCAACCTTTTGAGCACCCCAGAGAAGGCGGAAAATTTACTAATAAAGAATAAGGGTTCAGCATCCACCTTATGCAAATCATTATTCTTAATGACTTCCCTACTTTGAATTGAATTACCATTTGATCTTCTAAGGCCCTTTTTATTTTCCACTTTCACTAGGGCCTCATCTATACATTCCCTGCTGTAACCCCGCTTTAATAACCTATCTTTAACCAATGTAAACTCCCTCTCTAATATCTTTACATAAGATGTATTAGTTTGTATCCTTTTGAATTCCCCATATGGTAGTGATTTAATCAAATGGTCAGGATGAGCACTGCTTGCTTCAAGAAAGCTATCTGCTGCAGTCTCCTTATGAAAGGGTTTGTACTGCAAAAAGCCCTTATCGTCAATATAAAATTCAACATCCAAGAATTGCATACATTTCCTATTCACTCTATAAGTGAATTCCAAGCCAAATGCATTAAGGACAAGTAAATCCATAAACTGATCAAATTCACCAATATATCCACTACATACAAAAATCAGCTCATCAATAAATCTTTTAAACATATCAACATTGTTTTTAAAAAAATCAGTCACAAAAATAAACATATTTTCAAAATATGCCATAAACATAACTGCATACGAAGGGGCAAAGGCAGCCCCCATTGCAGTTCCTTCCAACTGTAAATAAAAATATTCTTCAAAAACAAAATAATTATGCATCAAAGCAAATTCTAATAATTGACAGATGTATGTAGTTTTGGGTCCTTCTCCCAACATCTTAACTACTGCCTCCAGACCTAATCTAATATTGATATTGGTGTACAATGATTTTATATCCACACAGGCAAATTAAAGGTTAGGGTTCCACTGAATCTTCTTAACTTCTTCCAACAAATGGGATACATTTTTAATATACGATTGTATTCTTGGGAGATAAGATTTTAAGTGGGAGTCCAAAAAATCCCATTGTTTTGTAAAAAAGAACCCACCCCCGAGACAATGAGTCTACCGGGGGGTTTTGTGAGACATTTATGGATTTTTGGAATGACAAAAAACCTAGCATCTTTAGGAAATTTTAAATACAATTTTTTGACATCCCCACAAGTAAAAAATCCCAGTCTTTCTCCCCTTTCCAATAGTTCTAATAGGGAACTATTGAAGTATTTTATTGGATTAACAATCAATTGTTGATATGCTTTATCATCTGATAATTTTATTTATTTTACATTTGTTAATATATTTTGATAGTCCGACTGGATATATGTCCATTTTCAGTGGAGGCCCGGCGAGAAAAGCTCCTAAAAATAACAAAACGAAGTATCATTTTATGACACAAAAATTTGGGTAGCATGAAAAAAAGTTACAAAAGAACATTGAGACACACACTTTTTTTTTTTTTTACATAGAGTCAAAAAGTTGTCATTTCTAATAGTGTCATAAAATTCATTTGATGAGATCAGAAGTAAGTGAATGTGAAAGTTGTAGTTACTAAAAGGTGACATTTGCGGATTGTACATTATGTGGAGAGAGGATTAGCCAGGCTTGATACAATAGCAGGTCCATTTTGACCCCAGGTATAGTTTGAGCTTGGCTTTGAAATGACTTAGAGAAGAAAGTGAGGTAATCTCAGGAGGTAAAAGGTTCCAAGATCTGCCTACAGAGTTAGTAAGGAGAGAGTCACCGGCTAGGTTATTAGTTTTGTATGTCTGGATAAGGACTCTGTTAGAAGAATGCAATGGTCTTGGGTTGTTATACAGGGTGACTAGGTTTTTGAGTGCAGGGGTGATTTCAGGGTTATATATAATTTTGTGGTCCATGATCAGTTGGTTATATAGCAGTAGACTAGGTAGTTCGAGCCAACCGATCTGAGTTAGGTTGATGCAGTGATGTGTCCTGAAAGGGAGCCCAGTGGCAAATCTGGCGATGTGATTATAACAGGTAGTGATCTTGTTTAGGGTTGTCTTACTATTATTAAGAAGAAGAGGGGATGCGTACAGGAGAGTAGAGAGAAGGTGAGATCAAGCAATGGCTACCTTGGCTGGGGGAGTCAGAAAGCTTTTTATTCTATACAGTGATCCTAGTTTTTTATTGATGGTTTTGATCAATTGGTTAACATGTAGGTCAAACTTTAAGTAGTTGTTGATAGTGACACCTAGAAGTTTAGTAGATAGGTCAGGTGAGATGACTGTGCCATCCTTAGATTTAATTGTGATGTTTATGGTGCAGGACCTTTGTGTTTGTAGGAATCTAAGCATTTTAGTCTTTTTGGGATTTAATATCAGGCGGTGATTAGAGAGCCAGTTTTCTATCATGTTAAAGGTAGTCTGGGTAGTTAGCTGCAGCTCTGTGGGGGATGTAGCTGAGCAAATTAGTATAGAGTCAGCTGCATATTGGATACAGTTGACTTTAGGTATGACAGTGTGCAAATCATTGATGAAGATGGAGAATAACAGTGGGCCTAATATAGAACCTTGTGGAACTCCCAGGGTGTTAGGTAATAGGGTGGAGAGTTTGGTCTGCCAAAGTACAGCCTGTTGTCTACCACTTAGGTAGGAATCAAACCATTGAAGTGATTTTGGATCTAGACAGAGTGACTGTAGGGTGTGGATTAATAGTTTGTGATCCACCATATCAAAAGCTTTGGACAGATCCAAGAATAGAGCTGAAGAGATATGATTATTGTTACGATGAAAGTTTATGGTGTTAGAAAAGACTAATAGGGCTGTGGTAGTACTGTGGTGAGGTCTGAAGCCATGCTGGATAAATGCCAAGAGATGGTTGTTTATTAGGTGGTGCATGAACTGTTTTTGAATACATTTTTCCATTATCTTTGCTAGAGGAGAGAGTATGGCTATAGGCCTGTAATTGGAGAGTTCAGTAGAACTACCCCCTTTATGGAGAGGAATGACATAGGATATCTTCCAGATATATGGAATTTTTGCTTCTTTTAAGGTGCAATTGATAAGTAATGAGACTGGATAGGCGATGGCATCAGCTGATTTTTGTAGGTATTCAGCTGGAAGTTGGTCAGCTGAGAATGTGGTGGGTTTTAGTTTTCTGATTAATCTGTGGATAATTGATGTAGCAATTGGTTGAAAGCTAAATAGTGGTAGATTTTTAGGGGTGGAACTATCTAGGCTGTGGGGGCTGAGAGGCAGTTTGCTGGCTAGGGCTTGGATTGTCTCAGTAAAGAAACAATTAAAACTGTCAGAAACTGCTTCTGAGGGTTTATCAGTGAGGGCAGCTGGGACAGGGGTAGTAGTTTTTCCAGGGTGTATTAGATTGTTTAGCTCTGGCCAGAACTTTTGAGGGTTATCTTGGTTAGAAGTTTGTAGTTTGCTGTAGTATTGTTTTTTATCAAGTAATATTTGTTTTTTAGTTTCATTCCTAAGTTGCCTGTATTTAATTTGATCATGAGGGAATTTAATAGTTCGCCATAAAGCCCAAGCTTTATTTCTGAGTTTAATTTTGAGCCTGGTCTCTTGAGAGCCAAGGTGCAGCTTTTGCCTCATGGGTGCATGAAAGTCAAGGATCTCAAGGAATTTTTTGTTAAAGTACAATACTGCTTCTTCTAAGGGGAGGTGTTTTAGTATAGACCAATTACAAGAATTTAGTTCTTGTTGAAATTTGGCTAAGTCAAAGTTTTTTTTATTTCTGACATGTCTTAGTAAGGGTTGATTTGGTTTGCCTGCTTTGTTTTTGATTATATATGTGAGGTGCTGATCACTGAGACTATCAGGGAGGGTACCAAATGTATACAGGTTAGGGTGACTATTAATGAGTACCCAATCAAGTATACTTTCTTTCTGGTTAGGTTTGCCTGTTCTAGTTGGGGTGTTAATAACTTGCTTGAATGAATGCGAGTTAATATGGGTGGTAGGAGATTCTGAGGAACATGTGCTCCAATCTATATTAAAGTCACTGAGAAGTAAGGTTTCTTGAGGGTAGTGACTAGATATCCAGTGAAGGGTGTCTTCTAGTGTGGCTGTATTGTTACCTGGGGGAATGTACATGCAAATTATATAAATGCATTTACTGTTGTTAAGCTTCAGTTTGGTGGCTAGGATTTCTGAATTATTTATCTGAGGTGGTTGTATAACATCTGTAGTTACAATCATTTCAGATTTGTAGAGTACCGCTACCCCACCCCCTTTTCTGAAAGCCTGGTCCCACCTGTGTATGTTATACCCAGGGAGACATATTTCATTATCAGTAGTGGTGGGTTTAATCCAAAGCCATGTTCCTATAATCCTTTCTATTCAAAATCACCCAATTCCCTCCTTTATCTGCCTGTGTGAATGCAAATTGATCAGTCACAGCTTGAAGTTGTTTCAAGGCTAACCATTGTGCTTTATCCAAATTCCATTATTTTGTCCCAGACATACACCTATTGTATACAATTTCTACTTGTTTACACAATGCACATTCAAAGACATTGATGACATTTGTACTTTTTGGGGATATGAAATAACTAACATACGGCACTTTGGGTACTTCTAACTTACTATACCCAGTTGAAAAACCTCCATATATTTCACATTCATCTTCTGAATTTACACTTTCCATATCCCAAACGACAAAAGGGTTTTCATGTCTAGAAATATCCAACAAAGAATTATCCACATTGTCATTATCCAAATCAGTTAATACATGAATGTCCCTTTCTGAACAATGATTGTGTTTTTTAGCACCAAAAATACCCTTAAGTTCAACTTCCTACAAAATGCTTTGATCTCATTTATTACATCAACCAATGAAGGAAAAAATGTAGGCACATATTTCTTGCCTTTAACTAAAACACTTCATTGCTTCACTCAAAGCCAAATTAGATACATTCACAATTTCCAAATTGTTCTTTTGTACTGGAATTACATTTTCTACCCTTACATTAGAAGAAAACACATTTGAATAAGCATAATGTTTGGACATAGAACTAGAAAATGGGGTAAAGTTGTAATTCACCCTTCGCAGTAATGCGTTAGTTTCCAGGTACTCAGGGAGATCAAAGTTTATTGAATGTTCAAAACATACCTCTGACTGTCTTACTTGACAGATTAGTTCTTTCTCCCCTTTCCCTGGAACCTTCTTCCTTTACTTTTCCCTCGATTCTGATCCTCTGTTGAGTCGCTATCCACCATAGACGAAACTCTTCCGATGCCCTTCTAACATCCTCAAAGGATACACTCTTCCTCCTGTTGGAAATAAACTCCTTGGATGATGTCGACGTCTCTCGCGATGAAGGCCCTGAACGTAATCTACCTCTTTTGAAACCAACAGGCTTGGAATGCCCCCTTGACTGCTTACGTTGCCATGAAAAAATTTTTCCACTGCTGTAATCCATAATATCACGTGCTAGTTTCTTTTTCTTCCTAGCAATCACCTCAGTCTTTACACTGGCAACACCTACTTTGATGTCAAGCAATTTGCTTGAGTAGCTGGATTCGGAGGTGTCATTAATTAAAGTCTCTTGCAGCTCAATTATATTATTGCGTACTTTGTCATGAGCACAAGTGTTTCTTTTTATAAGAATTTTTAACCAGTTTATAGTACATGCAAGATTTGTATGAGGTTATTCCATTGAAGGCTGGTGGGGCCGAGGTATCAGAATGTATCAATAAAGAAAGTTTGGCAGCAGCAGCAGTGCTCTATGTTTTTTTGGGGGGTTAATTTCTTCCCTGAAAGGAAGTTTGGTTCTTAGAGGTGGGTAGACTCCCAATTTTAAAAGTCTGAAGACTAGGCAACCAAAAAGAAAAGATGCACTATCATTTCAGGTAACCATTAAAGTCCTTTACTGAGGTTACAGTGGTGAGTATGAGAATCTGCTAACAATGCAGATCCAAAAATATTACTCTCTGCAGTTTTAATTATTTGCATGTTGAAAGATGGGTGTAGAGTCAGTAAAGGTAAACAGTATTTAAGTTAACTATAGCAGTCCTAACTAGTAGAGATACTAGCACAAGATCCTGTAGCATAGCTTAAGTTGTGATAAAACTTTATTTGTGGTATTAGCTATGTGAATATTGAAAGTAAAAGAGCAGTCAAGTACAATGTCTCATAATTTATATTTAGAATCTTTAAGGATAATATTACCTTGTGAGTCCTTAAGCAATATTTCTGTTAGGGTTAAAATGTTTTGGAGGAAGTTAATAGCATTACATTATTTTATTTTTTGATTAACCGGTAGTTACAGACTGTTGGCATAGTTTAGAGAAGCTAATTTGAAGTTGTGCTTGTAATTCAGTGTTTGACTTATTTATTTTTATTTTATTTTACATTTGTTAACTGAGGGTGTCTGACTGAGCCAAAAAGGCCCTTTTTCAGCAGAGGCCCGGGGAGAAAAGCTCCAAATAGAAAAAGTACAGCTACATTTAGATATTTTGACATGATCAGTATACACGCAAATTACAAAAGACATGTTTTTACAGTGGTATGCAACAGTTACAGTGGAGAGAACAAATAAGAAAATATTAATTTAAAAATAAAGGTAATTAATAGATTTGTGGTGTACAGCTGAAATTTGGAACATAGGTAGAATACATAATAGTACACAGGTACAGTACATACAATGTACATTAGCCAGTGTTTGTGAGTAAGTGTGAAAACTATTAGCAAGTACTCTAGGTTTAGTATGTGTACCTTATCCGCTTTCACTGATCTGGGGAACAGTCATGGCACTGCCAACTTTGCTTGAGATGTTGTCTAATGAGGTTTTTAAGGAGGCTTTGGACAATGTGTTTTGTATGCTACTGGGGGGAGAGAATTCCATTTTTAGCCACTTGCTGGCTTCCTGGAGTAAAATATTATCTGTGAATAAAGCGAGGTCAAGTGTAGGTAGGTCTAATGTTAAGCTGTTAATGAACAGGGACAAGAGGAGTGGGTCTTGCACAGATCTTTAGGGTAACCTGTGTTAAGACTTCTTTGGCTTGTGTACTGATTATTGTAGTAGGCTTGAAAGGACCTGTCTTTAAGATAGTTTTGATACCACTTGATATCCCCCTGATACTTGAAACCATGTCTCCAAAATTATTCCTTTTGAGTTTGTGAAGTAAGAGTTTATGGTTAACAGACTCAAAGGCACTTTTAATATCAACAAAATCTACCACTGTAATAAATCTTTGACTTATATTGAAATAGACAGTGTTTGCGGCTGAAAGTAAATCTTCAGTGATGAATAAAGTATTACAAAATCTGTACTGGTGGTCAGATGGTAGACCATAGCTGTTGATGTGTTTAAATATTTGCTTAAAAAGAAGGTTCTAAAAGATTTCAGCAATATACACAGATTACAAATGGGTCACGAGTCTTTGTAGTCCTTGGAATGGGCTGAAGGCTGGGGAAGCAATCCTTGATGTAAGGGAGATGTTAAAAATATGGACAAGAGGTCTGGAAATGTAATCCACTGATTTTTTAAAGTAAGTAGAATCAAGGTTACTGCATTTATTGTACTAGAATGTTAAGTTTTGTATAAGTTTTTGGTTTCATTTACAGAAATTTATGTGAAGTAGAATGTTGCAGCATATTCTGGTAGGGGGTAGTACTTATTTGTGCTGGTGTTTAAATCTTTGTACTAAGATTAGGAGAGTGGAATTTGTCAATAGAGGTGGAGATGAACGATTTGTATCTAGGATGCTAATATTGCTGAAGATGAGCCAGTGATTTGTTCTGTTAGATTTTTAATTTCTCTCCAGCATAGCTTGGCCTTACTAATTATGCATTCTTGCTTTAGTCTTAAATACTGAGCTTTAGTTGAATTTGTAGATTTTCTGGTTGCTTTTCATTTAAGGCACTTTTTATGCAGATGGCTGTTAGCTGACGCTTGTTTCCATCCTTTTCAAGCATGGTTTCACTCCTTTGTTATGGTTAAGAGTTCTGTGCTAGAACCAAGGGCATGGATCTCTTTAAGCTCACTCTCATAATACCAAGATAATAATGCCCTTGTGCTAGTCAGGCTAAGATAATAGTGTCCTTGCACTACTCCGGCTCTCATTCAGTCTCACAGTTGGGGAAAGAAGCAAAATAATTTCAGCAAAATGGAACAGAATTCACTAAAAATTAGACAATTTACTGATGAAAATATCTTCAAAGGATGGTCATTGACCTCTAAAAGGAAATGTACAAATGCACATACTTTTTTGATAAACACTAGCCTGGGAACTTCTACCCTTATTTTCACACACCATTAACTTAGTAGATATTTTCAAGCTGACTCAAATATATAAAGATCTATTTGATTTATATACAAAGTCCCTTTCATCCCCCACTCTAATTTCAACTTTGCCTCAGTTCTCCTATCTATTAATTCAGCTCTGACTCTGTCGCTTGAATGCCATACATCTCCCTACATACTAAGGACTAACATAATCTAGCTACAGCTCCAATCTCTTTATATTTCTGTGAATTCATAGTATACTGCAAGTATGTTCCACCACATATTTTGTGCAGATTTACTTCACAAACTTTATATTTCAGATGTTCGCCAGATTATATCCTATCTCACTGTGGAAATTCATCATGTATGTATATGTACTTCTGAAAGAAACCTTTGTACACTCTTTAAGAATGCATTATGCAACTTAAAAATAATTGTATGCATTTTGTTAAGACTTGATCTTTTCGTTATGAAATGAAAATGTGACTGAATGTAAGTTTGTCAGTGAAATGAACTATGCCACTTTGGTGTAATTTTGTGCAGCATGTATCCAGGTTAGAGCTAAAAAAGGGTCCAAAGACTAGTCTACATACCCAGTTATCAAACAGATAGATAGATAAATAATAGCATGTCTTTCAAAACTTTCTATGCATTAATGGCACCAAGCCTTGCAGTTTAAGTCAACTTAACATGCTGAAGAAATTTTGAATAATTAAGCACATATCAAATAGATTCTCTCTTAGAAATGGAAAGGATCTGTATCAACGTTCATGCTTTTCTATGGTAGCACCCCACACAGAATATCATTTAGTCATCTGGAGGATGCAGATTTATGGGTATTAAAATTAAATTTTATGTTCATAATATGAAGTTTTGAGAATTGCATTTATCATTGTTAAGTATAGTTTTGTGGTCATTAAAATATTTCCATTATAGTTTGTTGCTTTCCATCTATATCTACAGAAATAAAACTAATTCTATGTAGAGAAACTATCTACACATAAAATAAAAACTGATCCTAATTACAGCTGAACAAATAATGCATATCTTCAGAATGAAAACTTGTAAATATAAGAATAATACAAGTTATGATTCATATGTATTTTGGCCTATAATGCCAACCTCTATGACGTATTGTGTTTTGGGCTACTTAAGCAGTCCAAATTCTGGAAGTTTATGGTATTTTGCCAAAGAAATGGAAAATCAGCACCTTTGTTCGTGCTCTCCAATACATTGAATTAATTTTGGTGCTGATGAAATGTCAAATGGTAATAAAAAAGCCAGCATATTTGATAGATGTATTACATATACACAACTTAAAGATTATTTATCAAACTTAAGTTGCAAAAATCCCTGATTGTGATTTAGAATAGATAAATATTTTGCTTTTAGCATACCAGTAATAGCTCATTATATATATAACAAAAATATTATTGTCCTTTTTTTATTTTATTTGGTGTGCAATAAGACAAATGGATGGTATTTTACAAACATTTATTTGTCGTAGTGTTGACCTATTCATGTAAATATGTTTAGTCAGCACCTCCACAAGTAGTTGACAGAAACAGAGGCATGTGGAGACTTAGTATATGCACCATACTGAATTTCTCATTGCTTAAATGCTGAATCAAACATGCGTTAGTACATTAATTTAGGCTTGCAAGACTAGGATCCCAACAAATCCCAGGACTGTTTTAATAGTCAAATGTATTATGTGAATTTCCATTCTTTATTGCAGGTTGATGAATATAAATATATTATGCTTTTATTGTTAAAATTGTGCTTTCATCCGTTATTCAGGTCTTGTAGATCTATGCATATGTGAAACATGCCAGGCTTAGCCATAATAAATATGCTACTCATCCACTCAATAGACACAGCCTGTTTCTTAGAAATGTCCTGTTTACCTATCTCACAATTTTTTTTCTTTAATGCTACAGAACATTCCTTGGATGATGCACATCTGGTGAACTGGTGATATGGCAGGATTGATAAGAATGTGTTTTATACCTCACAAATATCCCGTAACAACCAGTAAATCTTCAAAGTTGTATGGCAAGGCAATTTATGCATGAAAGTTTTCATAATCACTTATCTCTCATATATTAACTCATTACACCTGAGTGATGCCTCCACGTACATCTGCAGTTAACTCCTACTGATGCCCCTAGATGCCAAATATTTCTTGGTCATATTTGCATCAATAATTCAAAAGCCATGTTATGTACAAGGTTTTAAAACATTTCATCTTAAAGCTTACACAATGGCAAACTCAACTGCATTAATATCTGACCTCTGTCTAGTGCAGGTAAGTATATATTAATTGCTGTTACAATCTATTTATCTGTTTATCTGTTCATATCTGTTAGTTTGTTTATGTACTAGTATAGAGCACTTGCGAAGAACCATAGTTTTTGTGAATAAATAGGAGGTTAAATAGGATTTTTTAATGGCAATTCATACTCACTTTAACTGTCTACGTATTCAACAGTCTGTTTATTCAACTACCTAATAAATTACTCTATTACCAGCTGGGTTAAAAGTTCCATTAAAGTTCTAGTTTTCCATGTGCTTTACACATACTTCTACTGTATATATATATATATATATATATATATATATATGTACATATATATATATATTATATATATATATATAATATATTTATATATATAATATATATATATATATATATATGTATGTGTATATATATATATATATATATATATATATATATATATATATATATATATATATATATATATATAATATATATATATATATATATATATATATATATATATATATATATATATATATATATATATATATATATATATATGGGTCTACTTCATTTACCCTAACTTCCAATTGACTGACACCCATTTGCCCGAGACCAAATGACTGACATTTCATTTGACTGACACTTCATTTGCCTGACACTTCATTTGACTGACAGGTATTATTGGCAAGTAAATGGAATATGTCCTCTTCCCCACTGTAGTGAGACCCTGGAGTTAGAATATATAGTTAGGGGGGTGTGGGGGGCACAGCCTCCCACTTAATTTCATATTATATTGTTTGGTTTTGCTTTCATATTGCTTAGTAAAACTAAAGTAACTAAAGGCTGTGCCCCCACAACCCCCTAACTATATATTCTAACTCCAGGGTCACACTACAGTGGGGAAGGGGACATATTCCATTTACTTGCCAATAATACTTGTCAGTCAAATGAAGTGTCGGTCAAATGAAATTTCAGTCAAATGGGGTCGGGCAAATGGGTGTCAGTCAATTGGAAGTTAGGGCAAATGAAGTAGACCCAGATATATATATATATATATATATATATATATATATATATATATATATATATATATATATATATATATATATATATTTAATTTAATATGAAAATATGACAGTTTTGGGAAAAAAACAACTTTTAAAAATATCAAAAATGTACTGCCCTGTACATGTTGCAGCTAGATGTCCTGCTACTAAATGGAATTTAAGGAAAATGTAATTCTTTCAAGTCCTGTTTTATTTTTTTGCAAATTATTGCTGGTGCAATATAGAAGTGTGCACCAGCAATGATTTCTTCTGGTGTGAGCTATCTCTCTTCTACAAGTTGGTACAATTGTGGAGTAAGCAGGGATGGTACCAAAGCCCCCATATGAAGGTGCAGGGATAGGGGTTGCCCCTATGCAAAAATATAGAATGCAATCTTTTTTTTTTTGTTTTTAAACAGTTGCCATAAATCAGTAGGAGTGCACCTTGCTGAGTATGCTGATATTGAAAGTTGCTGTTGGAATCACACACTGATGATGTTTTTCAGGTGATGTCATGCCAATATTTTGTTTGTTAATTTTTTTTATGATTATATTTTATTATGTATATCCATATACGCATATTTTATTTTTTATTTTATTTTATTTTACATTTGTTGACCGGGATAGTCTGACTGGATGCATGCCCATTTTCAGCGGAGGCCCAGGGAGAAAAGCTCCAAGGGTAAGCAGATACAGCATTACATAATACCAGCATTACATATTACAAACAGACTATTTACAGAGATTACATAAGTAAGCAAGTTAAACAAGTTCCACAGGTTACAGTTAATCCTGAGCACAAGTCAGGATTAAATTAAATTACACAGTAAACTGGTTAACAGATTTTTACACATTCTAGAGACAGTTAGCCAGGCTTGATACAGTGACATAGCCAGTTAAGTGACAAATGTTGTTTGAGTCTAGTTTTAAATTGACCTAAGGTGGAAAGTAAGGTAATATCAGCTGGAAGAGAGTTCCAGGATCTACTTACAGAGTTTGCAAAGAGAGAATCACCGGCTGTGTTATTAATTTTGCTAGTCAGAATTAATAGTTTGTTAGAGGATCGAAGCGGTCTAGGATTGTTATAGGGGGTGATAATATTTTTAAGTGCAGGAGTATTGTCCGAATTATAGAGGATTTTATAGGCCATAATCAGTTGGTTATACTGGATTAGGTTGGGTAGTTCAAGCCACCCAAGCTGATTTAGATTGATGCAATGTGTCCTAAAAGGCAGCCCAGTGGCAAACCTGGCAATGTGGTTGTAGCAAATTGAGAGTTTGTTAAGGACAGTCTTGTTTAAATTCGAGAGTAGAGGGGATGCATACAGAAGGGTTGAAAGAAGGTGAGAGCGAGCTATGGCAATTTTAGCTGGAGGGGTTAGGAAGGCTTTTATTCTGTAAAGTGACCCTAGTTTTTTATTGATGGTTTTGATAGTTTGGTTAACATGTAGGTCAAATTTTAGATTATTGTCTATGATGACACCTAATAGTTTTGTAGATGGGTCAGGGGAGATTATTGTGCCATCATTTGATTTTATGGTAAAGGTGAAAGCGGTAGACCTAGGTGTTGGTGAAAATAACAGCATTTTAGTTTTTTTGGGATTTAGGATCAGATGATGTTCAGAAAGCCAGTTTTCTATTGTATTAAAGGTGGTTTGGGTAGCTGACCATAACTCTACTGGAGGTGTGGCTGAGCAAATCAGAGTAGAGTCATCAGCATATTGGATACAGCTGACTTTTGGGATGACAGTATAAAGGTCGTTAATGAAGATGGAGAACAGCAAGGGCCCTAGTATAGAGCCTTGTGGTACTCCAAGGGTGTTAGGTAGAAGGTTAGAGAGTTTGTTCTGCCAGAGGTCAGCCTGCTGTCGACCATTCAGGTAGGATTGAAACCATTGGAGGACTCCAGTATCTAGACAGAATGTTTGCAGGATGTGGATTAAAAGTTGGTGATCAACCATATCAAATGCCTTGGAAAGATCCAAAAAGTGGGCTGAGGATATATTATTATTGTTGTGATTATGGTTTATGGTGTTAGTAAAAGCTAGGAGGGCTGAAGTAGTGCTGTGATGAGGACGGAAACCATGCTGAGTGTCTGCCATAAGGCGATTTTGGATTAGGTGGTGCATGAGTTGATTATGAATACATTTTTCCATAATCTTTGCAAGTGGAGAGAGTATAGCTATTGGCCTATAATTGGGGAATTCAGTAGAGCTGCCTCCTTTGTGAAGTGGGATTACATAGGATATTTTCCAGATAGTGGGAATTTTAGCTTCTACTATGGTTCGATTGATTAGTATTGAGACGGGTTAAGCAATAGCATCAGCTGATTTTTGTAGGTACTCGACAGGGAGTTGATCAGCAGAAAGTGTAGTGGGTTTTAATTTTTTGATCAAAGTACGGATGAGTGAAGTGGCGACTGGTTGGAAGCTGAACACGAGTAGGTTTCTAGGAGTGCTACTTTCAGGACCAGGGGAGATAGGAGGTAGTTGGCTAGCTAGGGCTTGAACTGTCTCAGTAAAGAATTGGTTAAAACTATCAGAAACATCTTCAGGGGTTTTATCAATAGTAGTAGCAGGGATTAGGGTTGAAGTTTGTCCAGGATGTAGTAGATTATTTAAACCTGCCCAAAACTTCTGAGGGTTTTGATTTACTGTCTGTAAATTACAGTAGTATTGTTTTTTGTCTTGTAAAATTGATTTTTTGGTTTCGTTCCTGGATTGCCTGTATTTAATGTGCTCTTGAGGGTCTTTAGAAGAACACCATAAAGCCCATGCTTTGTTTCTAAGGGTAATTTTGAGTTTAGTCTCTATAGAAAGCCATGGTGCAGTTTTTGCCTTGGTTCTCTTTGAATGAACAGGTGCATGCAAATCAAGGATCTCAAGGAATTTGTTGTTAAAGTATGCTACTGCTTCCTCTAAGGGGAGGTGTTTTAGAATAGACCAATTACATGAGTTTAGTTCTTGTTGGAATTTGGCAGGGTCAAAGTTTTTATTGGATCCCTATTATGGATCCCTATTACATTATTGAAAGTACAGAAGACTGAAATTCACAACGAGACAAAAAGATCATAACCTCAAAACAACAAAATTTGACACTGCCAAAACTTGAAACCATGAACCACCAACTGCGCATGTCAAACAGCAGTATGACATTTTGATTCATTAGCTCAGCTTTTAACAAGTTCACACTACAATGATTTTGCACATCTGTCCATTTATTTTCACCAAAGGAAACACTCTTTCTGCAAATGTATATAATATTGGTATAGATAACACCCTAGCAATTACTGGATATAGTGCAGTCAACTCAGCCCTTCTCTGAAAAGCTTCAGCCACTTTTCTCCTGGGGACAAGCTTGTGGTACATAATTCTTGGGGAAAGGACCTGATTGCTAAATAGTCCTGGAAAAGGTGCTCTTCATATATGTCCCGCACACCCATGGCAGTGGTCACACTCAGTAAGTCAGTGGAAACAAAGGGCTCAGTTAAAAGATTACTTAGAAAGTGTAAAGAAGTAGTTGTTATCACTAAAATCAAACCTCTGTTTTAAGTACTTTACTGTCTCCAAGAGCATGGTGAAGTGTCTTTTCAGCTTGTTAAAAGAAGTGCTATGTAATGTGTTCAAAAGTGTACTACGTTTTCCACAAAAGAAAGCATCTTTGGCTCTTGCCTGCAGTTTTTCCTTGAGAGAGACCAGTACTAAAAATGTTTCCATGGCTGTAAGTGCTGCTTTTCCTAATATACTTATATGTTCATTGAAATCCATGAGAACAACACTGAGAAAGTGCAAATAAAAGTGCAAATAGTACTGTAGAGGTTTAGGCAATGCATTCTCCTCATGTTCATTATCTTAAAGGTACTGCCATATCTGTCGTGGGGTCTCCTCTTCTCCCTGGGAGACAAAATATGGCTGGAGCACTGGGAGACTTTTCAATACTCTGTCAATGGCTGGCAGGAGTGACAGCCACCTTATTGGTACATGCCTTAAAAGACTTTCAAATTCCATGCCACAAAACTCAAAGAAGTCTTTCAAGTCTCTGGTCCTTGTGGTGGAACCTGAGAAATGGCTGAAAAGTTTCATCAAAAACACTTCCATATCCTAATGTAGTTGTGCTGCAGCTTTTTTGGCTGCATTACTAATAATGTGGGCAACACAGTTAATCTTCTGGAGTGATTGGCCTTTTCTTTAATCTGGTATACACAATAGATTTTTTTTTCTTAGTTCACACTGGCATTATCAGCTCATATGCTGAAATGCTATTTCAGGGCAAGGAGTGCTTCTCCATAATGTTCAAAATCTGTTGTGATATAGCATGGGCCAGTTCATCGGGGTCTTCATAGAAGTCCGAAAGACCATTCACCACCCTTTCTTTTGGAAAAATACCCCACAAGTAGAAATGATTTTATGTTTCCCTTGTTGGAAGCATCCGGTGATAATACAAATGAAATGCTGCTCTCTGAAGGTCATGCAGGAGGGATTCCAATGACGGTGGTCCCAAAACATTTTCAAAAATGGCTTCAGATTTTTCTTTTGAGATGTCTAAGTCACTGTACAACTGCCTGTCCAATTGTACTGTACAGTCCAAACTGTTATGGGAAATATTGTGCTTAACAGCATGGAACACCTCAGAGGCTTCTGCTGCAATGATCTTAAGTTCTGGTCCGTCAAGGTTTGTGTTTCTTGCCCACTTTGTCATCATGTGAATGGATTTTACTTGTAGAATAGCAGTCTTTTGCTGCTCATGCCATATGACATCATTTCTTCCACCATGGGTGACTAGGAATTCTTTTCTGCAGTACCTGTACAGCACTTTACATCTTTGCATTTCTCAATCCAGTCGAATTCCATTTTCCAAACATCCTGCCACTTGCACATTCTCTTGTTGGTGGTAGACTGTGATGAAGCTGCTGCTCTTTTCATTATTAAATCTGTACTTAGCATGTATACAACATATTTAGCAAAATGGTGTTAGTGGGATGCAGTAATATAATGTCATGTGAAAGAACTGGTGAGAAACACTGGCATGTGAAAGAACTAGTTTGTAAAGCACAGCATCTGGAATTTGCCATAAAAATATTGATATCTGAAAACTGTCATAAAATCTAAAACATGAAGCAGTTTGGAAAGTAGTTCTATGATATAGATTCACTGAGAACCTGTGTTATGGAGCAGAAGGGAATTAACATTACAAACCATTTAATAAGACAGAATAGTTAATTATGTAATGGTGGGAACATTTTGTGCATTGAAAATTTGACATTAACACAGCTGGTAGCCATAGCTGTCAGAATCTTGGAAGCAAGAAATCTGAACAGAACCAAAAATAATGGGGGAGGGGGAATAAAGGCTCAAACTCCAGGACAGATTTTAAAGACCGTTCTTGCAAATCTCAGAAAGTTACTAGGTTTTGCATTGCATGAATTTTCTGAAATGCATAAAGTCTGAAACGAGTTCTCAAACTAATGACATTGGTGACTTCAAATCCAAATGATTTGCCAAAAAAAACTTTAATTTTTTTGGCAACAGACCAAAAATATGAGGCAAAAAACTGGACATTCTGCAAAAATCAGAACAATTGAGAGGTATGCTAGTAGCAGTTGTATGCCACCGCAGCAGTAAAAACATCTACGAGAAAAAAAATACCCATACAAACCATGCAGCTTTTTTAACCATTAAAAATATTAAAACCAAACAGCTGGAGATTTAGCTTTGTAGCCACAGTACATTCCACATCTAAGCAGGGTGAGAAAAACATTTTAAAGCATTAACATTAATGGTTTACCTTACCCAACAAATAAAAAAATAATAGATACAAAGACTGTCACAAGACAATCTATTACCACTATACCCAAACTACAGTTCACTACTGAAGATGCCATTCAAAATGAATAAGTATACACACATTTCCACCTGTAAAAGCAAACTATCTTGAAACAAGCAAAGTGACATCAATTAGTAGAACATCAAATGTATTGTGTTTACCACAGAACATGCCCCCACCCCACCAAAAATAAAGTTATACACATATTTTCATTTTAAAGTACTTCTTTCAAATTATCACTAAAAATACTCTAAAATGAATTAAAATGCACAGCAGACACCATAGATTCCATTTACCTTCGAACATAGCAATTAAGAAAAAAGAAATAATAAACCCTATTGCCCTAATTTACCCAGAACAATGATGAAATAAAGAAGAACAGCACATACATATTCTCACTATACTCAAAGCAGTACATTTCAAACTTATTGAAGACAGCATTAAAAACAAAATGCATACATTTACACTTATAAAAAACTATCCTGAAAGAATGATGACATGTTTTAGCACAGTTCCAAATGCACTGCGTTAACTTCTGAACATGCTTCACCCCCTCAAAAAAAATAAGTAGGGGATTCAATAAAGCCTACATGATCATTTTTTACTTTGCGTGCATCATGGTATGGTGTGCACATGGCCGTGAAGAGTTTTAGATTCAGTAAACCTCTTGTAGTGGTGCACACTCATGTAGAAACATGGAAACCTACATCACATGCAAATTAAAGTAGCTGAATTGTATGCTAATGAAGCAAATCAACACAGTGGATTCAACAAGCTGTAAAACATCTGTGTAGACTCCATGCTCATGTTGGACATATATTCGAACGTTTCTGAATACAGCCACAGAAAGGAGTCTACATGGAAACAAGAGCATGTAAATGTCCAAAGATTTGTACAGAACAACCATAACAGCTAACCTCACAAACATTATGACATTATCAGGCATGTTGTATACTAGAAAATTATATTAACAATAGCAACAGTTTCTTTTTAAGTGCCATGACATAAATGCAGCTTTGCACCCCCCCCATGAACAATTTTCTCGTAAGTAATATAGACAGCTAAAAGTGAAAACCCCATAAAACATAGTATATAAAACCTGCATTCCTCTGTGCAGATATATACCTCAGTAATATCATCCCTTGACTGTACAACATTGGGTTTCCTTTCAGTTTCCCTGCCTACACAGTTACCAACCATGTAGATTCAGGGATGTTGGTATGGTGAAGATGCAAATGAGGTCAAAACTTATTAGAATTACTGAACCCCAAAAACATGTAACCATGTAGGGATGTACATTTCATGCAGGCACTGCCACAGTGTTCGTGTTGAATGTATGGCAACAGTGAATGACGACATTAGGGGTGTTTGTCAGGTGTACATATAGGTCTGTGAAGTGCAAAAGTGCATGTAAGCAGTGAATAATTCACAAGTTTTGTTTCATCCTCTTTATTTTTTGTTAAAATGTATCATCTTTGCCCGCTTTAGGTTCAAATTTATTTTTTAATTTTTGTCCTTGTTTGTGCTATGCAGTACTTAGAGCAACCATGGGAAATGGAGGAATGAATGGCAGGTTTCTTGATGCATGTCACATAACTATTCCTGTGGCAGCATGTGTAATATAGGATTAGAGTATAGATGGAACTACGCCATAGTACAGGGTCTACAACCTTCCATCTGCTTTTGAGCTGCATGTTTGCGCTATAAATTAGTCATGGAGAAAAGTAATAACAAGATCACCCGCATTCACCTTATTTCAGCTGAGGTGTGCATTGCACATTAATGAGCACCAACAGAGCTAATATATTCAGTAAAGCAGCCAGATGTTTTTCATAGGTGCTAATTACAACATAAGCAGCTGATTTTCAGTATGGTGGAACCTATGAAGCAGACAGCCAAACATAATAACTAGATACATTCAATTAAATGCCCTTGGCCATTGTGAAAACCTGGCCTGGGGGACAGATGTTACTGGGTTCTAGTAGAGAGTGTGCAACCTTTGTTTTACTGCTCTGACATTGTAGTTTACAGCAATGAAGTGCCACACAGATAACAATGGCAATGGGTGTAAGTGTAAGACTGCCATATACACAATCATGGGTTCAAATACACTATATTGTATATAGTATTATTTTTACTGATAGAGTAATCTATGTATTATTACATTTATGATCAAATGTATGACTACAGATATACTGTGTAGTATAGTCCTATAAATGTAGTACTGCTATCTTGACTAGCATTGCTTTCACTTTTGCAAAAAACACATACACTACTGCTTATTCATGAAATTGCTTGCCACTGTTGCATTCCACTTGGCAGATTTACAATGCAACCTGTGTTTGTGCAACAGTTACCTACATGCAAACAGGTGTAACTTGCATGCTTGTACACCTTGTTAACCATTGCACAAATCCACTGCTCACGGCGCTATGGAACTCTTTCTATCTGTGTGTGTGTGTGTGTGTGTGTGTGTGTGTGTGTGTGTGTGTGTGTGTGTGTGTGTGTGTGTGTATATATATAAGAAGAAGGGAATCATCAAGGGGCAGATGGTCAGACTGTCGAGATCGGTGAGCAGCTCTGATACTTTTAAATGTGAGTTGCTTCAACTTGTAGGGATATTTTTAGATAGGGGATATCCCTTAAAATTAATTTTGATGGTCAAACATGAAGTTTTAAAGAAGAGAGATACACATTACCAGCCTATACTTCATGCTGGGCTACCAGTAAAACCACACCAACAACAGTCTGATGGTTCATCTACAATGGTCCTTAGATATAATCACCTCTCCCATGATATTGTTTCAGCCATTAACTATGCATGGCACTTTGGTTTAAAGGATGCAAGTAAGGAAATTCTTGGCCCAAGACCTAGGATAGTTTACAGTCAAGGGAGAAATTTTAAGGACATTATGGAGAATTCTAGTTGCAAGTCTTTTATATCTAGAATGTACAAATGTGGGACCTGTAGGGTATGTAAGTACATCAATGATGACCCATATGTGTCTATACCTGGTTACAGCCATTCTTTGAGCTTCCTGGGAAGGTGCAGCTGTAACACTAAGATGTTAGTATATGTTGTCACCTGTATCAGCTGCACCAGTTTTTATGTGGGCAAAACTGTACGAAAACTTAAGGAAAGGATTACTGAACATGTTAGGGCTATCAGAAATAAAGATGCTCACAATGCACTCTATAGACATAGTACATGTTGTACTAATTTTAAAAAAGTTTATTTTCTTTGTCATTGACAAGGTGAAAAGTAGTGAAAGAGGAGGTGACTTGAAACTAAAGGTGGAAAATTTGGAGACCATGTGGCAACTTAGGCTAAATGCTATGCATCCACCTGGCCTCAATGACAGTATTGCTATTCTTCCTACACTTAAGGCTAAAGCAAATGTGATTAAATACAATTTCTTTTTTTATATATTTAACAATGTATATCAGCATCACAACATTTCATATCTTTAAGCATATTGTACAAGTGCATTTTTATCTTGTATCTTTGTTCAATTATGTTTTTATATTTCATGTATAATCAACTGTTTTTTTTAAATTTTTGCGATGATGTCATTCAATGTGGATTGGTCAGCAGTTAGGGGATGGGCTATTTAAATGTTGTTTGTACTAACCAAAGTATCTCTGATGAAGCCATTCTTATGGTGAAAGTACTCAGTCATTGGGATCTTTGTGTTTTGTGCTATTAAATCGGTGAAACCAAGTTTTGTGTTGGGACTTTTTTTATTTTTATTTCATTGTTTTTTGCTTCGTTGGAAGATTTGGTGTTTTTGTGTCATAATGGTACTTGTTGATTGTGTGCATCATCTGATGGATACTGGCATCTGACAGGCAGCTGAGCATGACCTTCTCCTTGTCCAGCCTGGTGAGTGGTACATCTGTCTCACTATGGAGTCACTTATGACCAAGACATTTGGTTTTGATGTATTTTGCCTTAGGAGCTTATTGGCTGAGACAATGTTGTGTGTATTATGTGTAATGGAGTCTGTTGGGTCTGCAGTGTGTGCAGTAGGTTTGTGATTGGGAGGCCTCTGATCTTTAGGTAGGCTTCTAGGGAGTACCTCTGCATGTGTGGGTTTATGTGCTGTGAGCTTGTTATGTGCAAGAGGTGAAGTGTGTGTGCTGACAACCTGTTTGATATCTGGTTTGTTATTATGTGAGAGAAATGATTCCAAATTCACAGTACAAATACATCTCTCACATTTACTTGTTTTAGAAGTAACTGGTTGTTGGTATATATGAGGCAATTACTACATTGCCTCAGGATGCCCATGTCAATCAGGCTGACTGGAGAAATGGTGGGAAACTGTCCATCCATTATGGCAGATATATACTATAGTGATTAGTGGGGAGTGGGCTAGATTGACCAGGTTTGCTGTAAGACTAACAAAAAGCATCTATTCTATAGAGGGCTAAGGGTGGAAAAATGTGTCAATACATCATAATGCACAACTGAGTTGCTCACAGGGCAGCAGTACAATCTCTGAGCAGCTCCAGTAATCTGAGTGCAAACCCACCCAAACATGCACCAGAATACAAATAATGTTAAATGGTTCTAAAAAAGTAAACAAAGGGAAAGGCCAAGACTGAGCCCTATTCCAGCAATCTTCAACTCAGATGGGTCCTTGACTGCACACCTCTGCCATAAGGGTGCAGGGGGGGGGCTTCTTAATGTAAGATGGCTGGTTTTAGTGCTCAAATCATACCAAACAGTCTGGATTCTGCAAGCCTGAATCTAGCCTATGCTATACAATGCAAAAGTACTAGAAATTCAAAGTGCAAAAAATCACAATCACAGCATTAAAAAAGAGACAGTGTAAATAAAGCAGCAATTCAGTAGAATAGTCCAACAAGAGTGTAGACCACAAACCTTCCTAGTGTGAAATAAGTGGTCTGGAACCCAAGTGCTTAAACCAGGACTAAAACACTTTCAGAATAACAGACACAATAAGCCTTCCACCAGCAGTTTCCAGCTAAGTACGGTGTAGACTATCCTCTCCTGCCAAAATGGTCTATAACACAAACCTACCTAATGTAAAATAACTGGTTTGGAGTCCAAATGCTTAAACCATAACAAAGACACATAGAACAAGTGGCACACAATAAGCATTCAACCAGAAATTCCCAGCTCAGAAGGGCAGAGGCTACTGTCTCCTCCCACAAGAGTGTAGACTACGAACCTTCTTAATGTAAGACAACTGGCCTGAAGTCCAAATGCTTAAGTCAAATATAAGAGTCTTAGAATAACAGTTACAATTGAATCCAATACCAGACAGATGACAGTGACATGTCTTTTAATCTACCCACATACATCATGTCATGGTTAATAGGCCCTGTGTTATTTTGATGAGAAAGCCCTGTGTTCTGTCCAGCTGCTGCATGTGACTGGTGAGGTTCATGCAGGTGAGAGCATTATACTGTATTACTGTTCTGATGAGTTTGACTACAGTGCTCTCATACAATCATGAGATCTGAATGTGATGGTGTATTTTATGATATGCGTCATACATATGTACTGGAAAATATTAAAGAAAAAAGTTAGAAAGTAATGACATGCATTGCAGTTCCCGACTTCACAACCCTTACAAGAGAATACACTAGAAAGTACTGACACAATGATGCTATCCGCTGTATAATTTGGCAAGGCAAACATAAGTGACAGGTACAATTATCAGTTCAACAACACAAATGCAGATATACTAGGGACTAATGAACCTATGCACTCTGTGCATCAGACAGAAAGCTTTGTAACCCGAATCTAAAAGAGAGAAAACAGGGATATGACACAGTTGCCATCACTTGCACAGGGTGTTGTATGTGAGGGCAGGGGGCCTAGACTGACACAAAAGTTCTATGAGTGTGTATGCAAGAAAGGAAAGCAGGCAGGCTGAACCATGTAACTGTTGTGTGTGTGTGTGTGTGTGTGTCTGTAGGGGACCTGCATGTGAAAGTGGTGTGTGAGAGTCTGCATGAACACAGCCAAGCTCAGTGCTAGCTCTACATCTTGGTATAGTGGACAAGTTTGAGCCATGCATGGTAAAGGTGGCAGTTCATCATTGTTCCCCCAACCATGAGAAGTGGCTCTTCTAGGAGTTGCACTGGCACCTCAATGCCCAAGATCAGATGCAGTACTGCTACCTGAATGTGATTGATGTCTACTGGACGTGCTCCCTTCACAGGAATGCCCAGGACCACAACCTCATGGCCTACCACATCTGGGTGTGGATATCATACTCACCAATGGACCAGCAAAAGTACTGCCGCTGCAGGACCATGATCGGGCATGGCCATATTGCCTATCAGCAGATGTTGTGGCTAACCTACTCCATGAGGACACCATTTGTCTGCCAGCATGTGACAGGCACCCCTCAGTCCATCACAGACACCCCTCATTCTAATTTGTCATTCATCTGATCCAGTAAATCAGTGACACAGTGGAGGCAGTCATGTATGTCAGCCTGTGCCACATCCACAATCCTGAGCACCTTTCTAAATATGTCTGCATCGCCATGAGAGCTCTAAACATACAATGAGTGACATCAGAAGAGGCACCTGCAACAGATGGAGGAGGGACAGCAGGCCCCCTCTGACTACCCCTATCAACTTCCTGTGTGGCACCACACCAACACTTTGGCTACAGCCAGACTCAGCAGGCACTGAAGCCTCAATAGCCACACTTCCCTTCTCAATGTCCTCACCCTCCACCTGTCCAATATCTGTGGGGTCAGTGGACTGGCTAGGTGTAGGCCTATTGGCTGTTTCTGGGGAAAATGAAGGGGGTGACTGAATTTCAACCTCTGTGTCAGATTCATCTTCTGCACCTCCTGACTGTGGCTCAGTTTTGCTGCCATCATAATCAGTGTCTGATGAGACACTGACATCAGATAGCACAGGACCCACACTCTCATGATCAACTGTGATTAAAAAGGGAGTAACACAGGCATACATTAATATCTGCACTACTATGGTGTAATATATGCTAAACAACTAACAGTGCTACCACTATTACAAACAGTACATCAATACACACAACAGGCCTAAAATTATACAGTATGATATTTCTTTAAACTGATATGCAGTACTGAAAAATTTATTTGGCTTACTATCCACAGGAGGCATATGTATTTATTTATTTATTTTACATTTGTTGACTGGGCAAGTCTGACTGGATGTACGCCCATTTTCAGTGGAGGCCCGGGGAGAAAAGCTCCACAGATCAAATTACAAGGAATACTGGATTCCTGATGATCCTGATATAAGTTAAACAAGAGGTAAGGGCAACATCATCAAATTTAACAGTAAGACAGGGGTACTCCATGTACTCCTCTAAATCTGCATTAAGTATACAACTAACAAGAATGTGGATGACAACACCAAACTGAGCTTATCACTATACCAATCTTCAATCCTCCCAAAAAAGACGTGACACAGAAGTCACTTTTATTTCATTTGTTTTACTATACAACAGTATTCAACTGGTAATATAACAAAGCCTACCTGGAAGTTCCTCCTGGGACTCAGAAGGAGTGACACCCATGTCAATGACATGTTAAGGTCCACTCTGCTGTGAGTTGTCCTGTTGAAGGATATTTGCCAAGAATTCCTCTTTGGGACTGAGAGGTGGTTCTATAGCAGGCCCACTTCAAGTTACCCTCTGGTCTTGGGCAACAGCAGCTGCATGCCTCTGTGCAGAGGTAATAATGTCAGTGGCACTGTGGTGCACCTGCTTGTATGTCCAGCTGTGGCTTCCCACAGAATTTGTGTTGGCAACAATTTGCTGCCATACTCTGAGCCTTTCTGGAATATTGGGATGACCCCTTCCCAGAATAAATGCCACATGTTGATGGAGAGCATCAATGATGATATTATTTTTGGCTTCACTGAAGGGGGTCTCTGCCTCAATGACATTTTGTGTCCTAAATCACAACAGAATGAGAATACACATGAGTATTACATAACTACAAAGTAACCGTTACCAGATGAAACAGTAAAGGTAGGCAGTCAGTAGTACACACTGGAAAAAATTGAAACAGTCTATAGATGTGAAATTGTAATGAGAGGAAGGATGCAAAACAAGGAGAGTAGCAAGAGCACCATATCCTTGTATGTGCCATAACAGTAACTGAACTGTGCTCCACCCAAAAGAACAGTCCATTCTAGAGTGTGACATAATAGTAACTTTTCTTTGTTCCTCCCACCCACAAAAGAACAGCACCTGAACTTTTTTGCTAATAAAACATCTTTGAAATGATAAACATGCTTTCAAAGGACCTGCCCTGAAACATTTATACATATGTATAACACAGCTTTCTATTTTCATGTATTGTTAGTCATTTGTACCTCTGAAATATCTTGACAAAGATGGTCATGCCATCAGTGCACTTCTTACTATTGCATACAGATAACAGTATAAACTGCTTTGCTTCACATTATTCATTTACATATTCCAGAATATGCATTACATAGGTAACAAAATGGGAGCATACCTCCTGGAGTTGGATACTCCTCTGTAAAGATATCTTTGGAAATATTTTTTAGAAGTCCTGCAAACATGTAGCAAGTGTCCTCACTATCAGTTTGGCTAGCTTTTCATAGGTTCATAGGTTCACATGTAAATACTAGGCTATCTGTCTGAGGGCATCTATACGCCTAGCCAGAATGTGTTGGCTTTTGCTGTCCCCATAGATTAGTTCCCTGTGCCTTTGTCCAGCAGAGCCTTTAGCTCCCTGTGCCTTTGTCCAGCAAAGCCACTGCAGTGATCCCCGGGATACATTTTCTGTTTCCCATCCACTCGTCAAGGTTTCTCTTGAAGAGTGTTAGTAAGTGTCTCTGCCTAATGTAGATTGGAATCCTGTTCCAAAGCATGGGGAGTCTCTGGGACAGGAATCTATCCCTCCAGCACATCCTATTTATCATTGTGGTGAGGTTTAGATCCCTAGAGCATGTGGCTCTTGGGGATTTGTTTCTTTTTTAGGTGGAGCATGTCCATCAATTCTGAGTTGGACATGGCCTTGTATGTCAGGCAGAGGTCACTTCTGAGTAAGCGGTATGCAACTGAGTACAGCTGGAGTTTCTTCAGTCGGGCTGCATAGGGCATATGTTTGAGGCCAGTAATCCTCTTGCTGAGGTACTTCTGTGGTCTTTCCAGCTGTTGCAGGTATCTTGTAAGGTACATCCCAAATGGGGCATTGTACTCTATGATGGGTCTGATGAGTGATGAGCAGAGGGGCACAATAACCTCTTTTGTTCTAGATGCGAACCCTCTTGTGATTAGGTGGGTCACATAGAAGGATTTTCTAACCACCTTGGCAATATTATTACTATCTACTTGGGTCCCCAGATCCCTTATTACATTTTCTATATTTAGGGGACTACCATGTATGTGGTAGTTCATGGGTACTTTGTTTTTTCCAAAGGGGATGACTATGCACTTTTTGGCATTTAGTTTGAGGCCATGAATTTGACACCAGGTATCCGTCTCAGTGAGACCCTTCTGGAGGATGTCTGTATCAGTTGGAGAGTGAATTATGGCCCCCAGTTTGCAATCATCTGCCAACTTGGTCAGCCATATTCCTCCTGTGCTTGCCTGTACCTCTGAGAAGTATATACCAAACAGGAGGGGTCCCAGGACTGAGCCCTGGGGGACACCACTTGTAACTGGTTTAGAGTTGGACCTAGAGCCTGCAACTCTCACTGTGTGAGTTCTATCCATGAGTCAATTCGCAACCCATCTCATGATGTAGGGGTTTATGTTCAGGCTGGTGAGCTTGTCTATAATACCAGAATGGGGAATGGTGTCAAAAGGCTTTGTGAGGTCTAGGTAGGCTGTGTTGACTTCCTTTCCCTCATCTAAAGCCTTGGTAACTGTCTCAAAGAAGTCCATCAGGTTTAGGAAGCATGATCTGCCATTAACAAAGCCAAACTGGGTAGGGTCCAATGTTTGAAGGTTCCCAATGTCTCTGTTAATGAATTCCATGATGATGTGCTCCATTGCCTTGCAGACCAGGCTAGTCAGGCTGATAGGGGGATAGTTCCTGGGGTCCGTAGTGGCTCCACCTTTGTGGAGCAGGATAACTGTTGCTGTGCACCACTCTATGGGTATGTAGCCTGTATAGAGGCTGAGTTTGAACAGTGTGTTTAGGTGAGGGGTTAGTTTATTTTGGAGCTCATGTAAGACACAGCCTGGGACACCGTCTGGTCCCATTGAAGCTGTATTTTTGGCTTTGTATAGGGCTGTTTTAACCTGTCATTGATTGCTGGGGCCCTACATTCTTCTGGTATGGTTATGGGTCCTTTAGGGGATGCGAGGGGGTGAAGTTTGCACTAACCCTGTCTGCCATAATGTTGGCAATATCAGTCGATTCACTGTATTTTGTGCCATTCTACACTATCTCAGAGCAGATCTGAGAGTTTCCACTTAGGTTCTTGACATAGCTAAAGAACGCTTTGTGGTGATCTTTGGAGTCCTTGACAATTTTTCTTTTGAAGCTAGCTTTGAATGATTTTATGAGGGATCGTAGTTTCTTGCTGATACTGATCAGAGATGTCTTTCCTTCTTGGAATTTTACTCTTTTCTGCTCTAGTTTCCTCCTTCTATTGTATAGCTTGTTTATGGCAGGGGTCCACCAGATTGGTTTCCTTTTCTTGGAGGAGTGAGTCTTGGTTTTGCTTGGGATAGCATGATCCATGCATTCTTGCAGGTACTCATAGAGTGCCTTTGCAAGGGATTCAGCAGCTTGGACAATGTTGTTCTTTAGCATGGGGGCTGTGAACCTTTCCACCTCGGTCTTAAGTAATGTGAAGTTTGCTTTTGAAAAGTTTTTTATGGTGGTTTCCTTGATTAGGGGTGGGGGCGGAATGTGGATATCCAGAGTGATTAGTCTATGGTCTAATCTAACCAGTGAGGGGTTGACCTCCGGTGTAGAACATCGGTCGCCCATGTTGGTGATGACCAGGTCCTATATGTTGTCACCTCTGGTGGGGGAGTTGACCAGTTGATCCAGGGTGTTTGAGTTTATAAATTCTAAGAAGCGTTGGGCAAAGGAGTTAGTACTTGAGTAGTTCTCCCAGTTAATGTTTGTGTAATTGAAATCATCCAATATTAGGGCATTTGGTAGGACCTTCATATTTTCCAGTGTCTCCAGAAATGCAGAATGGGGGTCCTGAGTCATGGTGGGTGATCTGTAGCAAGCTACAATTTGAATTGCAGTTTTGCTGGTTGTTAGTTGCACATGGATGATCTCTAAGGTATTGTGCTATGCCACTAACCTGGAGGTGTGGGTATCCTTGATGAATATAGATATACCCTCACATTTTGTGTTTCATTCCAGGCTCTGTGGCCAAAAAGTATGGTATGAGTTATAGCCTGGTAGTGCTGTGGAAGCCACGGTGATGCAGCGGTTAGCATTGTCACCTCACAGCAAGAGGTTCTCCCATTTGATTCTCAGCTGGAGCACCTTCTGTGTGGAGTCTGCATGTCCTCCGCTCGATTGAGTGATGTTAAAGACATGCAGTTAGGTGTGAGCATGAATGGGCATGCCTTCATTGAAGGTTGGGTGTTGGGCTGGCAACTCGGCACCGTAAAATCCACTGCCAATCATGAGCGGACCATAGTTCTAACTGGGAAAAGCTGAAAGACAGTAGTAGTGCTGGCGTGCTCTCTGGAGCCTTAAACCAGGTTTCTGTTACTGCATAGATATCAATGTTCTCCATACTGAGCAGTGCCTCGAGTGCATGCATTTTGAGGTTTAGACTTCTGGCGTTGAGTAGGATTACCCTCAGTTTTTGGTTACTTGTGCTATTTACGGTGGTGAGTTTGTCTTTTGAGCCTTGCCTAAAAAAGGCACTATGGGGGTGGCAAAAGCCTTGGCCAGTATTTGAAAACCTAAGGGTGACAGGAGCAAGCCATCTCATGCGATGCAATGTGGCTTATCGATCATGTCATCCCAGGTGGACAGATACTGGATCCCTTTGAATGACACCAGAAACTTAGCCAATTGTTGAAATTGATAATTTTTCTTTATACTGTGGCATCATTCTTGGTGAGGGCAGGATGATTCTCAGGGTCAGGGTCATACCGGCCTGGGCTACCTCATCAGAGAGCTCTTCCATGTCTCTTTTCATGTAGTCCAGGGAGGTACGTCTCAGGTCATTCACACCAACATGGACAATGGCAGAGTCATATTTGTACTTGTTCTGGAGTGACCTGAGTGCTTGTGTTATGTGGCGGATCCTGGCACCTGACAGGCAGCTAAGTGTAACCTTCTCCTTGTCCAGCCAATTAGTGGGACATCAGTGTGCCTGACTATATAGTCGCCTATTACTAGTGTGTTGGGTATGTTATTTTGCCTTAAGGGCTGTGATTGCATGGCACACTGATTATGTGAAGTATGTGTTTCATGGTTTGTGATGGGGTGTGGAGGTTGCTTGGGTGTCTGCTTTGGAGGTATCTGTTGCTTTTGCAGATTTTTATTTAGAGCCTCAGAGTATATTTTCTTGTATTTATGTGTGTTATTTACTGGTGTTGGTTTAGTAGGTCTATATGAGTCTGGTGGTGTGATGCAAGTATTTTCCTTCTCCTCTTGACTGTCAGTTCCAGTCTTGGGTTAAGGGAACTTTACCTCCAGTTTGGCTGTATAATTGCATCTCTCGCATATATTAGTGTTTGGTGGTAGGAAGAGAGGGTTGTCGGTATACATGAGGCAGTTATAACATTGCCTCAAAATGCCCAGATTCACCAGTTGGACTGGAGAGTACATCTGAAACTGCCCTTTGGACATGCCTATATAGGTAAAGTGAACTGTTTTACTGATTAGCTGGTAGGGACGAATAGAGAGCCTTGTCCTTCTGGACAGTATAGGGGGTCTAGTGGTAGGGTTAATCAGTGCTTACTATGAGTTTTGAGCAAGTGCAGGGCTGTGAAATGAATGGTTTGAGTGCCTAAGTTGAAAGTTTGTCTAGTTCCAAGGGAAAAATTGAAGAGCAGACTTTTTGGAGCCGGGAATAGTTTAACCCTAGCTAACCGGCACTGCCCGGCACGCAAAACCACGCAAATGTGATTTTTATAACAGGGAAATGAAACAGAAATTAGCCCAAAATGGCCAATAAACTACTAACTTCTGGGCTACAGCAAACAAGGTGCCCAAATTTCAGAAAGAAACAGATCAAATAAGTAGGCACAATAAGCCTTTAACCAGAAATTCCCAGCTCAGAAGGGAGAATGTAGCCTCTCCTCCCACAACAGTGCAGACTACAAACCTTCTTAATGTAAAATAACTGGCCTGAAGACCAAGTGCTTAAACCAGAACTAATGCACTTTTAGAATAACAGACAATGAGCCTTCAAACAGCAATTCCCAATTTAGAAGGATGTAAGCTACCGGTCCTGCCACAACAGTGCAGAACACAAACCTTCTTAATGTAAATCAACTGGTCTAAAGCCCAAGTGCAATAACCAAAAGACTTAGAATAACAGTTACAATTATATCAGGCTACTACCAAGCAGTAATAACTGCAGCAAAATAATACAAGTGAGTACATTTAAAAAGAAGCACAAGCAAAATAAGGTAATAAAGTGGGAAGAAACACAATTACAGTAAAAGCAGATGAATAAAGTGCAATTTTTTATATATAACAATAGAAAATGAGCAAACTGATTTAAACAAATTATCCAATTAACCTGTAAAAAAACTCAAAACTGATCCCTGTTCCAGCAGTCTTCAATCTGACAAGTTATAACCACACATTCCTGCCACTAGGGTGCAGGGGAACCTTCTCCAAAAAAGATGGTCTGGATTAGTGCTCAAGTTATGCAAACAAATCTGGATTCAGCAGGCCTGAATCTAGTCTATGCTACAACAGACAAGGCACACCAATATCAGAAAAACAGTTCAAATGAGCAGGCACAGTAAACCTTTACCAGAAATTCTCAGCTCAGAAGGGTAGAATCTAGCCTCTCCTCCAACAAGAGTGTAGACCACAAACCTTCTTAATGTAAAATAACTGGCCTGGAGAACAAGTGCTTAAACCAGAACTAATACACTTTTAGAATAAGAGACACTGAGCCTTCAATCAGCAATTCCCAACTTAGAAGGATGTAAGCTACCTGTCCTGCCACAACAGTGCAGACCACAAACATTCTTAATGTAAAACAACTGGTCTGAAGCCCAAGTGCAATAACCAAAAGACTTAGAATAACAGTTACAATTTAATCAGGCTACTACCAAGCAGTAATAAATGCAGCAGAATAAACACAAGTGAGTACTTTTAAGAAGAGGCAAAAGCAAAATAAGGTAATAAAGTAGGAAGAAACACAAATACAGTAAAAGCAGATAAAGTGCAAATTGTTTTTTATATAACAATAGAGAACAAGCAAACTGATTTGAACAAATTACCCAATTGACTGGTAAAAAACCTCAGAAGTGAGCCCTGTTCCAGCAGTCTTCAATCAGACAAGTTCAGGGCCTAAGTCGGTATGCCTACTCAAATGTTCTCTTTGTATTAGGCAGGATGAGCTAATGAGACTAGACTAGGATAGAGCTGGTATAGGGCTGAACAAATGGGAATGGCAGGAGTGTCTGAAATCAAAATATGATCTCACTGTACTCAGTTGAGTGAGCAAATGAGATGGGCCTAGGAGGAATGTTCAAACACAAATTTACAGGAGGGGCGGTCAATTCCAAAGCCACCAAGATGCAGAAGGTGAGAGAACAGAGAGAGAGCTCGGAATTTTCAGTAAACAAATAAGCAGATAAATTCAGTGCTATTTTGAACACAATATTCAATGAGACAAAAACAGAAAAAAATATAATTCACTTCTATCTTATAACACTGCAAGTTTGTACTTATCTCAGCTTGTAATAAAGTTGATGTAGGGTATGCAAAAGCTAATCAAACAGTGCAAGTATGCAACTATTCAGCAGAAATAATTTCAGAGATAAGGGACTAAGACTTTAAGGCACAGAGAATCCCTCTAGGCTAAGACATCTACACCGAATAACAATGAAGTGAGAAGAATAAACTAACTGCAGACAGGGAGAGAACTCACAATTTTCAGTAAATAAATAAATAAGCAGATAAATGCAGTAATATTTTTAACACAACATTCAATGAAACAATAAACAAAAAATGAAATTCAGTACTATCTTATAACACTGCAAGTTTGTACTTATCTCAGCTTTTTAATAAAGTTGATGTAGGGTATGCAGAAGCTAACCAAACAGCTCAAGTATGCAACTATTCAACATAATCATTTATTAATGGATTTAATCTGTCTTAGCCTCTGTTTCAGAAATGCTAATTACAGCATAAACAGCTGAATTTCATGCTAATCAACCAGCCATAAAGCAACCATGCAGCCTCAATGCTGGTCTTTCCTGTGGATTTCAAAAGAAGTGGAGTACAGACACAGAAAGTCTACGCATACAGAGCATTCTCTATTGTGTATGCCATAGATTGATTTTCCTCATTTCAACTATTTTTCTGTTTTTTAATTATTTTTTTCTTTTGGGGCACTGTTTGTATGCTACTGCTTAACTCCATTTGTATGTGCTACAGGCTGCAGTCAATGCTGCTGCTGCCAATAGGCCTAGGCTGAGTCAGAGAAGAGTTTTCAGGCCACATTTGACTTATCACAACATACATGACATGGACAATTTAGAGTGCTACAGGGTGGACAGGGCACACAATTCAGGAACTCTGCAACCTCTACTGGTCTCAACTCAGAGCCAGAACTGTTACTTCCCCATGTATTGGCTATGTACTACTTGCATCACAGTCATCTATGAACTAACACTATGGCAACTGCTGCATTTACAAGGTAAGTCCTGAACATGCACTGTATTTTATAATAATATTATGCCATGTCCTTGTATTTCAACACTTGCTACAATAAGCAAGTAAAAGGTAGAAGATTTGTACACAAATTAATGTAGCATGTGACAGCAGAGAGTTATTTGGCTTGTATGTGTCCATTAGCAAGCAGTAGGCCCCAAGCCTCAAAGATTCAGACACTGATACCTCCCCAAGGTGTTGATGACAACTGCATGCCCTCAGTTTAGCACCTTACATTGGAAATGGGAAATCATAACAGAAAAAAGTTAGAAAGTAATGAGACACATTGCAGTTTCCAACTTCACAACCTTCACAAGATCAAACAGGCATGATGCAAAACAAGGAGAGTAACAAGAGCAGCATATTCTTGTTTGTGCCATAACAATAGCTCAGCCTGGGTCCACCCCCCTCAAAAGAACAGTGCACCCTTGCATGCTGTTTGATAGCAACTGCATACCATAGCATTCCCAGTCAATATTCTCACACATTTTAAAGTAAATGATATAGACTGGCTTACATACTGCATGCATCTGAGTACTGGTCAGATAACTGATGAATGACCAAGAAACACAGAAAGGTAAGACAAAGCTGTATATTTACAAGGAATAATTATAACAGGTTGTTTGATAACTAAGTGCACTAAACCCAACTCTATTAAATATAATACATTTACAAATAACAGATTATGCCTTAGTATCAATGTGCATTCAGTTGCACTTAGTTGTGTGAGGAATTACTTCATTTCTTTGCTGCAAAGCTGTTTGTGTGGCAAAGATGGATAAATCCCCCATCATGTTTTCTGATGGTGCATTGGAGTGAGAGTTGGGATCCAGACTAATGTAGTCATAGCTCATGTGTACTGACATTCTCTACTGTGTATGCCATAGATTGACTTTCCTCATTTCAACTATTTTTCTTTTTTTAATTATTTTTTTTTCTTTTGGGAAAAATGTTTGCATGATACACAGCTTAGCACAAATGGGTTTGGCTATGCTCATCTTGTCTGCATGTAGAGTGGCAGTGTACAGACTGGATGAATGGACCACCCAAATAGCAGACAGGACCCAGACAGCCACAAACATACACTGGATGCATTCAATTGAGACTACTGACCATCACGCAAACACATTTCCTGGCAGTGCATACCTTCGTACACCGTGCTTGCATGATGGTAAGCAATGAACAACACTTTCAAATGTTGCAAAACCAAAATGTGCACACTCTCAGTAAGTGTGATACCTGCAATTAGAAAGAAAACATCATTCTACATTGGTCTTGATCTGTGGTAGGCATGGCATGTGTTTGTGGAGAGGTTTTCAGATTCCTTGGTCAAAGATGGGGTGTCCAGGAGTCCAAAGTGTTTGTTGGATTCCTAGTGAATGAACATGGACCTAGACTTTTGCAGAGGAACTATCATAGCTTGGATTACAAGGCAGAGGCATGGAATAGTCTGGCCCATACTCTGACCAGTGCTACTGGTATCCCCTGCACTAACAATGTAGGAATCACTTCAGTGACCTCAGGAGGAGGAAGATGGATACTCTTGACCATTGGGTTGAGGAATGTAGGACTGGGAGCATCCCATACATGTGTAAGTATCACTTGCAGTGACTATTTGTAAGAGTTAAAAGCTGGATATAATCAGGATTGGTATTCATAATGGTATTCTGTTCTATTCTGTCTTTTCTACAACCATCACAGACAGAGAACTGAATGTGTGAACCCATGATGCCTGATTGGCATGGATGTAAGAAGCATATGATATGTATGTATTCTATCAGTATTGTTATTTTAGCATTAAAAGTAAAGGCACCTTTACTGGTTTATTATACATTTGTATCAAATTGAGCAGTCATCTCTCAACTGTAATTGGAAAGTATGTATGCATTAGTCTGGAGGTCAAAACAACAGTTCTCTATTAGGAGTAGTCAGAGGTTATGGGTTCAAAAATCACACTTCCCAAATATACAATACTGTTAAGTTTTCTTCAGTATTGCAATGTAATGTCAGAGCTCTAAAGCAGTGACACCAATGGCCTTCTGTAAACTGTAATCAGTATAAATGGAACATGCATATGTGCAAAATATGCACACATGAAGGATTGCTTGTTGCAATATGTAGTATATTGCACATTGGTTAGGAGCTGGGTAGTCTTAACAGTAAGAAAAGTATTTGTTAGGAGCTGGTAGTCTTAAAAGCAAAGGTAACAAAAGAGAGTCAAACAATTGTATCGATGCTTTGTATGTCACATATGAAGTTACTAATGTTCTCCCTTTATTTTCTCTCACCCCAACCCTTTTCGCTTTGTTTTTAAAAGTTTTATTTTTTGTTTTTTCCCACCGCACAGTGGGATAGGCCTGTCCCACGGGATCCTCCTTCCCCACTACACTGGCTACAGTACTGCTGCCCAACACGTCTGGTGCGCAACCTTGTAGCAACCCCACAGCTTTGATGCCCCTACGCTACCTGGCCCCCTCAGGTAGTTTTGCCCTGCAGGATAGGCTAGTGGTTCCCTCCAGGAACAGTGGCAGAGATGGTGAGCTTATCACCTGCAATGCACTGCCGGGATTGTCCGCCACACAGTTGGTGCTCACCTACATCAGATTGAGACACTGCTTTCCATCATTGCATTGAATAACACAAGGAGATGCAG
Source organism: Protopterus annectens (assembly GCF_019279795.1). Lineage (NCBI taxonomy): Eukaryota > Metazoa > Chordata > Ceratodontiformes > Protopteridae > Protopterus > Protopterus annectens. The sequence goes on along the minus strand of NC_056741.1, from coordinate 1,136,178,934 downwards.
ATGTCACACACTGCAACCAGTGGTGCAGTGAGGTAACAGTGATGACAGTTCAGTGGGTGATGACTCAATTCTTACTGTCACACAGCTTGATGCCCATGGGTTTGCAATGTCCCCAACCTCACCCCAACCATGGTGTTCGCCCACCTCTTGTGTCCTTCACCATCCCTGTCTCTTGCCTTGGTTTGTCTTGTCTGTCTGCAATTCTGCAATTGCTTCCTCACCTGCCCAACTTACCTCACCCAGACATTCCTACACTCATTCCCCAACATTCCTGTTTCTGGATGAAAAAAAGGGCACCTGTCCCACAAAAAAAATCAGTAGTCCCATACATAGCTCTCCATTTTGCACAAGTGTCTTGTTTCGGTCCCATTGTCTATACAATACAAATGTGTTGTGGTCACCCCTCTCTCTGGAGATAACAGTCCAAATTCAGCAATTTTTGCATATATGATCATGTTTTATTCTTCAAGAAGTAGATAGCTATGTTTGTGCCCTACATCCCTCATGCACATTCCTGTCCTCCTTTCACTTTGTTCTTCCCCCTGCTTGCTCCTCATTCCACCACTTTCCCATCTTTGCCATTTTGTTTCTTTAAAGCATAATTGCAAATGATGCACACATCTCATTAACATGCTGCTCTAGCAAAAATCAGTTATAATTGTTATATACAGTTGTATTGCAAACCAATACTATCTAACCATATTTTACAGACTGCATGCTATCACTCTTCAGAATTTGGATTTACAAGTAAAAGTATTTGAAACTGTTACCTAATACCTGGATTCAAACCCAGGGCCATCTGAACACAAAAATTAATGGATTAACAAATGGTTCTACAGACTCAGTTGAGTAGCAGGTGTATTTTCAAGATTGAATAACAAATGGTAGACTTAAGTGCAGTGAATCTCTGGCTGCAGGTATTAACTAACAATGTGGTGATAAGTTCCTTTTTGGGGCCAGATAGTACTGGTTCTGAATAAAGCTGCAGCTAATACATTGAACTACCTTTGTAGTAGCTTTGCTTATTGATGCACCATTACACACTAATGCTTTATAAGACTAAATGGGTATTGTGCAATAATGATTTATAAAACACTACTGGGGGTTGCACAATGCTGCTTCATACAAAACTAATGGGGAAGATATGACATTGATGATATGGGGAGCAAGCACAGGGGAGTACAAAGGGAAATTCTTGCTAAACTGTGTCAGTTACTATTGCTCATATAAAATACATCTGCTACCTAAATGACTCTGTGGCAGCACATATTAATGGATTGTTGTTGGAGACGGATGTTACTGCATTCAAATATGGGTGTAAGTATTAATTTACAAGTATGTATGATATTTTAAATATGTCTACTTATATTGCTGCCATTTACTGTTGCTTTCCATTGATGTGCAATAATTCTTTAAAGAAAAGAAATGGGGAAGACAGAAAAGTGGTGAAATGGGGATCAGACATGGGGAAGGACAAAGTGAAAGCAGGGCAGGAATGTGCAGAAAGGATGTAGGAAAGAACCATACCTATCCATTTCTTCAACAATAAAACATGATCATATATGCAAAATATTAGCTGAATTTGGATTGTCACCTCCACAGAGAGGAGTGACCACAACATGATCATGTTGTATAGTTAATTAGACCAAGTCAAGTGTGTCATTTTGACATGTGTGTGAAATGGAGCGCTATGTATGGGATGATTTCTTTTTTTTTTTTTTTTTTTTTTGTGGGACAGGTGCTTATTTTTTTATTTTTTGAGAGAAAGAGAGAGAGAGAGAGAGAGAGAGAGAGAGGAATATTGGAGAAGGGATGTAAGAATGTCTGGGTGAGGTAAGTTGGGCAGGTGAGGAAGCAATTGCAGCTAGACAAGACAGACAAGACAAGAGACAACAAGGAAGGTGAAGGACACAAGAGTTGAGTGAACACCATGGTTGGGGAGAGGGTGGTAAATCCATGTCCCATGTATGTCAAGCTGGTTGACAATGAGAATCTAGTCCTCACCCAGTGGACTGTTATCACTGTCACCTCAGTGCATCACTGGCTGCAGTGCCTGACATCTGCACCTCCTATGTGTACTCTGAATGCAGATGGAGAGCAGGCCCTCCATTTGGGGTGGGCATGCACCTACAGTGAGGTGCACAATCTTACTCACCATCCGTGGCAGTTCCTCTCAGGTGAAAAACTCATTGCCTCTGCCACTGCTCTCAGAAGGAGTCACATGCCTATCCTTTGGGACAGAACTACCTGAGAGGCTGGGTAGTGCAGGGACAGGCAAGAGCGGTGCTACCAGGTTGAGCACTAGACATGCCAGGCAGTAGTGTTGTAGCCAGTGAAGTTGCGGCAGGTGTACCCTGTTGTGCTGTGGGGGAAAAAAAACAAAAAAATTTAAAATTAAAAAAATAAATAAATAAATACAAATGAGAAAAGGGTTGGGATGAGAGAAAAAAGAGAGAACATTAGTAACTTCAGATGTGACATACAAAGCATTGATACAATTATTTGACTCTGTTCTCTTACCTTTACATTTAGTACTACAAACTCCTAACAAATTTCTTCATTACTTTAATACTACACAGTTCATAACAGATGCACACTATAGTACAAAGTGTAGCCACCAATTCTTGATGTGTGCATATATTTTACATATGCATGTTCCAATTATACTGAACAGAAGGACATTTGCGCCACTGGTATAGAGGTATGAAGTTACATTGCAATAATGATGAAAGCCTAACAGTATATTATGTTTGGGAAGTGTGTTTTGAACCCAAAACCGATGACTACTCTCTAATACTGTACTGTTATTTTGTCCTACAGACTAATGCATGCATACTTTTCTTTTACAGTTTAGAGATGAATGCTCACTGTTATTTGAGAATATGGCACAGCTGCTTTGTGCTACAGACTAAGGCATGCATAGTTTCTTTTACAGTTGAGATACTCATGCTCAATTTGATACAACTGTATTAAATACCAACTAACCAGCCCTTAACTTTTAATGCTATACAATTACTATAAAAATTATTATTATTATTAAAACACTATTTATAACAGTACTGCCTTGATGCATACATACCACATGGTTCTCAGACCCTTAACAAATGTGAGGCATGGGACTTGACATTTGAGGCTTACTCTGTAGCAGCTGTGGAAAAAATAGAACAGAATACTATTATGAATACCAGTTTTGACTATACTCAGCTTTTAACTGTAGCAATTACTCACTGAAACTGCTACTTACACATATGTGGGGTCTCCCCTGTTCTAAATTCCCCAATCTAATGCTTGAAGGTATCCTGCTTCCTCCTGTGGAGGTCATCAAAGTGATGTACACATTGCTCACCAGTGTGGGGGATACCTGTAGCACTGGTCAAAGCCCTGGCATTACTATTCCAGGATTTAGACTTGTATTCTCAGCTTGAATAGTCCCATTGCAGCAACCGGGGCCCATGCTCCTTAACTAGGAGTCCAACAAAATCTTTGGACTCCTGGACACCCCACCTCTGTGCCTGAAAGCACACTACCTCACCAGCAACTTCAGACATGCCTGCCATAGCTGATGCTCAGTGTAGAATGAGCATTTCCCACCAATTGTATTTTATATCTTGATGTTTTTTTTTGCCAATTCCATGTCTTACTCTTACTGGGAGTTGCACATTTTGGTTTTGCAACATTTGAAAATGTTGCATATTGCTTACCATCACACAAACATGACAGAAGAAGATGCACACTGGTGGGCTCTGTGTTTGCATGATGTTAAGCGATGCACAACAGTGGCAAGAACTACAAATTCAAGATTATTTGGTATACAGGCACTTGTGTAAATGTGCTAGTCAAATGAACCATGTGCACAGTTTTCCTACACTTACGGCTATTACCACACGAAGGTTGAAAAAACAGTTGTATATGTTGCACTTCATTGCTATAATCTGCAATCTTACAACAGTAAAACAAAATTTGCACACCCTGTACTAGAACCCCGCACCATCTGCACTCCACACCTACATTAACACCTGCTGCCACAGGACTAGTGACATGATATGGCCTGTCTTAGTAGTTATTGTAAAGTTCTCCCTGTTAATCATAGTGTAACACCACTTACTATGTTTGTGTGATAGCCAGTAGTATAAATCGAATGCATCCAATTTATGTTTGTGGCTGTCTAGATTTTGTTTGCAACCTGGGTGGTGCATTCCTCCAGTTTGTGCATTGCTGCACTTCAGGCAAAACCAGGTGAGCAGAGCCAAACATGTTTGTGCTAAGAGGCACATCGTCCAAACCCTGACCTCAAGAAAAAAAGAAAAAAAAGAGAGACTGTCTAGATTTTTGCAGAATGTCCAGATGTTTGCATTATATATTTGGGGTGTTCCTTGTAAAATGTGTGGTTTTCTGAAAAAATACTGAAGATTGAATAAATATTGAAGATTAAATACATAATGACATAAATTTCAGTTTCATACTTCATATCCTTCAGAAAATGCATGCTAACACAAATCCTATTATTCTATCTATTTTCTACAGTTATCGGAGCAATATAGTAAATCTGTCCCTACTTTTGGCCCTTTATCCCCCCATTAGTTTAGTGTTTGTCCAGATTTCTTGCACTAAAAGGTTGGGTGGTACAATCTGCATTCAGACTACAGATTTCATGGCCAGCAACACTGGTGTGAGCCACGAAACCTTGCTTATGGGTGCCCCGCATCATTAGTATTCATGGCATGATGCCATGCAATGAGCAGTATCGCATAACAAAGACACTCCATGTAGCCTCTGCATGGAACCTACAGAGAGTTTATTGAATCAGGCCCAAACTTAAGCAAACATTTTCCCTTTTAAAAGTACTTCTTGCAAAATAGCATTAAACAGCTTGTCTAAAATAAATTACAATGCAGAGCAGACCCCATGTACCCCATTTGCCTCCAAACATAGCAATTAATAAGAAAAATAGAAATAAAATTATAGCAGTAATTTACCCAGCACAATGATGCAATAAATAACAGGCTCGACAGCAGCACAGCCATATTCACATTATAATCAAAGCAGTACATTTCAAACTTATTGATGATAGCATAAAAATAAAATACACAAATTTCCGCTTATAAAAGCAAATACCAAATACACTACATTTACTTATGAACATGCTCCCTCAAAAAATAAAAAGTTATACATACATATATGTTTTCACTTTTAAAAGTAGTTCTTGCAAGTCTTCACTAATCAACCACTATAAAAAATACCCAGATGTACATCTTAACTTCTTGAATATAGGATTAAAAATATGTTTCACACATTTCCACTCAAAAGTGCAAAACTGTCCCAAAACATTTCTCTCTGTAAATGCAAAGTACATTGAAACAGCCACAACAAGAACAGAAATATATCAGTCACACTACATTTATCAGTGATGATTGCCTCCACCAGAAAAAAATAGTATATACACACATTTTAGCCTTTAAAAACTAATGGCTCCAAATCATCCCAAAACTACCACAATTACAGCTTAAATTAGACACACACACACACACACACACACACACACACACACACACACACACACACACACACACACACACACACACACACACACACACACACACACACACACACACACACACACACACACACACACACACACACGCACACTTTTTATACCTTTACAAATTACTACTTGCAAATCTCAAAATAACCAGTGTATAGGTTTAAATACTCTACAGTCCACCTCATTTACCTCTACAAAATTAAAAAGTTAAATTGAAATAAAACACAATTTTCCAATTTTTAAAAAGTTAGAGTCATAAAATATTATTTGTACTTACCACTATAATCACATTTTTTGTTGGTCTAGCTGGCTTCCCTGCTGGAATAGCTGGCTGGCTTCCCTGCTTGAGTGGCTGGCTGGCTTCCCTGCTGGAGTGGTTGACTTGCTGAATTCCTGCCTGCTGGAGTGGCTCTCCGGCTGACTGCCTGGCTACTGGAGTGGCTAGCTGGCTGGCTGACTTTGGCTGCTGGAGTTTCTGGCTTACTAGCTGGCTGACTGTGACTGTAAAAAAGAAGACAAATCTCAGTCCTATATTAGTGACTGTAAAAGCACTAATAAAAAATGCTGTATAGCAGTGACCTTTGTAGGGTTCTTCCTGCCTCAATCCCCACCCCCTTCAAGAGTTGCAGCCAGTTGCTGCATGATTTATAACACACAGACCTAATAGGGAATAGTTCTGCCTGCAGGTCCAGGTTGATGATGTAATCAAATTGCCACAGAAAAAAAAAACAGAAGTATTTTTGGCTTTTCCATGGCAATTTAGTGTGATTGAAAGGTAGGGCATTTAAAGTCCCACTGCTTAACACAGCAGGCAATGGGATGAGATAACTCAATCTGTGAGTGTCCCACTGATAACAGGATGGGTGGCAACCATAGCCTAATGTAGTCATGAATGTTCATAGGTTCATAGGTTGGTACTAGGTTATCGGTCCTAGGGCCTATACAAGCCAAGTGATGACAGTTCCTTGGCTATTTCTTCCCAGAATATTTACTTCCCTGGTCCCCTGTCTAGCAGGGTGACTGACATGATCCATGGGGTGAATTTCCTATCTCCCATCCAATCATCAAGGTTCCTTTTGAAGAAGGCCAAAGTGGTGCTCTGCTTGACATGTAAGGGCAGTCTATTCCAGAGTATGGGGAGTCTTTGGATCAGGAACCTATCCCTCCACCATGTTTTGTTCATTGTTATGACCGGGTTTAGATCCCTGGAGAATGTGGCTCTAAGGGATTGGGATTTCTTTAAGTGTAGCATGTCCAACAGCACTGGGTTTGACATAGCATTGTATGTTAAGCAGAGATCACCTCTGAATAGGCGATATGCGACAGAGTATAGCTGGAGTTTTTTTAGATGGTCAGCATAGGGCATCTGCTTTAAGCCTGGGATTCTTTTAGTGAGGTATTCTTGTGGCCTTTCCAATTGTTGCAGGTGTCTCGTGAGGTACATACCAAATAGGGCATTGTACTCTATAATGGGTTTAATGAAGGATGAGTACAGTGGGATAATGACCTCCTTTCTTCTGGATGAAAATCCCTTAGTGATGAGGTGTGCCACATAGAAGCATTTCCTGACTGTTGTGGCTATGTGGTTATTGAAGGTGAGACCACTGTCCACCTGTGTCCCTAAGTCCCTAAGTCCCTATCACACTTTTGGTGTTTTGTGTACTGTCACTTATGTGGTAATTCATGGGTATGTGGTTTTTCCCAAAGGGGATAACAATACATTTCTTGACATTGAGCTTGAGACCATGGCTCTGGCATCAAGCATCTGTTTCTGTAAGGCCCTTTTATAGGTTCATAGGTAGGTATTGGCCCTAGGGCCTATATAAGCCTAGCCAAAAAATGTACCCTGGCTTTCGCCACCCAAGAAAATTATTTTCCTGTGCCCCTGTCGAGCAGAGCCACAGAAGTGATCCCTGGGGTGAATTTCCCATTTCCCATCCAATCATCAAGATTTTTCTTGAAGAGTGCTAATGAGGAGCTCTGTTTGACATAGATAGGTAGTCTGTTCCAGAGTATGGGAAGTCTCTGGGACAGGAATCTATCCCTCCAGCATGTTCTGTTTATTGTGGTGACAATGTTTAGGTCCCTAGAGTGTGTAGCTTGGAGGGATTGGGATTTGGAGCATGTCCAACAGCTCTGGGTTTGACATAGCTTTGTATGTTAGGCAGAGATTGCCCCTGAGTAGGCGATATGCGATGGAGTAAAGCTGTAGTTTTTTGAGACGGTCTGCATAGGGCATCTGTTTGAGGCCAGTAATCCTCTTTGTGAGGTATTTCTGTAGTCTTTCCAGTTGTTGTAGATGTCTTGTGAGGTACATACCAAAAGGGGCATTGTACTCTATAATTGGTCTAATGAGTGATGAGTGGAGGGGAACAATGGCCTCTTTTTTTCTGGATGAGAATCCTTTTGTGATGAGATGAGCCATGTAGAAGGATTTCCTGACCACTGTGGCAATGTGATTATCAAAGGAGAGACTACTGTCCACCTGTGTCCCAAGGTCTCTTATCACATTTTCGGCATTAAGTAGACTACCAGCTATGTGGTAGTTCATGGGTACAGAGTTTTTACCAAAGGGGATGGCAATACACTTTTTGGCATTTAGCTTCAGGCCATGGCTTTGACACCAGGTTTCTGTCTCAGTGAGGCCCTTTTGTAGTTTGTCCACATCGTTAGGAGTTTAGATTATGGCTCCTAGTTTGCGGTCATCTGCAAACTTTGTTAGCCAAAGACCTACTGTGTTAGCCTGCACTTCAGAGAAGTAGATACCAAACAGGAAAGGACCTAGGACTGAACCCTGTGGTACTCCACTTGTCACTGGTCTGAAGTCGGATTTGGAATCCGCTACTTTCACAGTGTGGGTTCTGTCTGTGAGCCAGTTGGCAACCCATCTTGTGACTTAGGGATTTATACCTAGTTTAGTGAGCTTATCTATAATTCCAGAGTGGGGGATGGCGTCAAAAGCCTTGGCGAGATCTAGATAAGCTGTGTGAACCATTTTACCCTCATCTATGGCTTTGGTGACTGCTTCAAAGAAGTCAATCAGGTTTAGGAGACATTTTGTAGAATACCCACATAATTTGGGGATTCAATAATGGCTCCCAGTTTGCAGTCATCTGCGAATTTTGTTAGCCAGAGTCCCTTAGTGCTGGCCTGTACTTCAGAGAAGTAGATGCCAAACAAGAGTGGTCCCAGGACTGAACCCTGAGGTACTCCGCTTGACACGAGCTGAGTTTTGAGTCAGCTACTTTTACAGTGGGGTTTCTGTCAGTAAGCCAGTTGGCAACCCATCAAGTGATGTAGGGATTATTGCCCAGTTTAGTAAGTTTATCTATGGTTCCAGAGTGGGGGATGGTGTCATAGGTCTTGGCGATGTCCAGATAGGCTGTGTGGACCACCTTACCCTCATCCATGGCTCTGGAGACTGAGTCGAAGAAGTCAATCAGGTTGAGGAGACAAAAGATCGTCCCTTTACAAAACCAAACTGGGTGGGGTCCAGTGTTTGAAGGTTGCCAATGTCTTTGTTTATAAGTTACATGATAATGCGTTCCATGGCTTTGCAGATCAGGCTCGTCAGACTGATGGGACGATAGTTCCTGGGATCCAAGGAGGATTCCCCCTTGTTGAGTGGGATAACTGCAGCTGTGCAACACTCATTGGGCATGAAGCCTGAGCTTCTGCTATGTGCTGCAAATAGCAGCAGACTCTGCAGAAATCTCAGGCAATCCCCAGAAACCTGTGTGAATGTACAGACAATCTTAGGTATTGTCTAAGTTCACAGTATTTAGAAGAGGGAAAATGGACTCATATACATGTCAGTTTCCACAACAGTGAAACATAATTCCAGCTCATCCGTCATAATCTAGCACACCTTATCACCTCAAATCATCTCAACATTTACCAAAAGTTGAGAATGACACACATAGTTATTTCTGCAGAAATAAATAAGCAAAAGCTAAAAATACATGAATACTACTGCTATGCTACAAAAGGAATTCATAAAGAAATTATACATTCCTGATATTCAGGTGTAATACTTCAAAATGTTAGCAAGAGCATGGCACAAAAGCAGTAAAATATATTAGTAACAAAGATGAATTTGTTACTGAGTGTTATTCACCATATAAATGAAATGTGAGTAAATTCCTTAAAAAACATGTATGAGACAAAAATATTTTGGTAAAATCAAACTTGCCAGTAGTAACACCACATGGGCTAATGTCCCTGCTTGTTAACTGGGTTTAGTTAGAGTGATGCCAAACCTCAGAGGGAGTGGTTCTAAACCTGTTAACCACAGCCTTGCTCATAGTTTCTTCATTCTGGTACTGTCACTTCCAGTAATAGCAGTACCTGTGAAGACATGATGATGTGCTTCAAACCGATCAGACAAGGAGACCAAAATTATGTTTTACCTTCTTAGGGATTTGTACCTGGATAACATTTAATCTTATATAAGAGGTTCACATTGGAAGAAAATTGTCATTAGGAAGGAGTTGGTGATCACCTGCCAACCCTGATAGGACTCACCCGCTCTGACCCCCATTACTGGCACAGGTATGATTACTTACGGAATGATAGGCCTGATCACCTGACAGAGTGGATAGATCAGGTGGCAGGGAGAAGGCTAGAATTATGCAGTAATTTTTTTTTAAATAATATAAATAATTAAAAAATAAATGATAAAATGTTGCATAAATGAAGGTATGTGCACGTACAGAAGAAATTTATGTGCAACTGCACATCTGTATCTTTATATAATTTTAATGCAAGAGAAAGCAGAAGCAGATCTGTACAAAGAGCTGCATCAGTATACAAATATGGAATGTGTATGTGATACATTCATACATGCAAATATTTCAAGCATAGGCTTTAATGCCTTCTAGCCTACCAATATACCATAACAGCTGTTCCCATAATAAGCGCCCAGGCTGTTCTTAAAATATCTAAACTAGTGCTTGCTTTATTGTAGTTTGGTTGTCTGTTCCACACATCCACTGCTCTCTAAGAGAACCAGTTAGTAGACTCCTCATTCCTATAGAATCTTCTTCATAGGTTTTTTGATGATTCTCTACTACTTTTGGATAACCCCAAACATCCTCAGTGATAGTTGCCTCTAAAAGCCCTATAGACCTGAGTAAGATCTCCTCTTAAATATCTATAAGAGACATTGTAAAATTTCAGATATTTTAGTCTTTCATGATAACTTGAATTTTCACATCCATGGATGCTCTTGGTATATTTCCACTGTACTCTTTCTAGCTGACTCATGCTTGTTTTCTTATAAAGTTTCCATATTGTTATTCCATACTCAAGTGTGGGTCTAATATAATTAATAAACAATGGGCCGGATTCACGAAGGCTTGCACGGAGTCTAAGAGTAGTGTAAGACTCCATGCAGCCTTCCCGATCCAGGAACAGCCCAAAGTCCATGTAAGAGACAAGCTAAAACGTCTCTTACACGGAGTGGGCGTGGATAAGCTAATCACCTCACTTGCAGCCAAATAGCATGCAAATGAGGATGATTAGTGATCCAGGAAGCCCAGAACAGCCCGTGTAAGAGCTGTTTTAGCTGCAGAAATGTACTCAGTTGACAACTGAGTACGTTTCTGCAAAAACCGCAATGGAGCCCTGTCAGCTCCAAATAAAGGGTGCATATGTGTCAGACAGCATGCCAATGGCCAAATATGTGGCCATTGGCAAGGTAACCCGATGCAAAAATATTAAAAATATAATTTTTTTAACCAGCCCAGGCGCAAGCGGGCTGTGCTGTATCGCTATAAAAGCGAAGGTTATAAACCCACAAATGTGGGTTTTATGCAATACATGGAATTTCAATGCAGGGACCAGCAGACCAAAACAACATGGCCACCGTGTAGTGGTTGCTAAGGCCGGAACCTGAGTCTTAGAGATGTAACTAAGCATTAGTAGGCAATCTGATGCAAATGAATGTTAGGATACTGAATTCCACTGTCACATAGCAAATGAGCACATTCTGAGTAGTGTAAGAGTTACAGAAGGGGGAGGAACAGAGTAGGAGATAGGTGACATCACAGGGGGGAATGGTAGAAAGAAATGCAGTTCATTGGAGGTCAGAGTTACATGACAGATGTCAGACAGATATCATGGAAAGAGGTGTGCCACTAGATAAGCATGTGAAAGTCAAGAAATGGAAGGTGTACACTGTTGCCTACACCAAAGTTTCTTGCTGGGCATGCATGCACACGTGTGCATGCCATGAAGCGTGAGTAAGACAGTGTGTGCGCGTGTAAGGCAGACTGAGCATGTGGGAGCATGTTGGTAGCTGTTTAACACTGTTTGCGCGGGTGTGCGTGCGTGTAGGGCAGACTTAGTATGTAGAAGCCTGTTGGCAGAGCTGTAACACTGTTTGAGCTGGTGTGCTGGCGTTTAACCCGAATAAGATTATTCTGAGCCGTGTAAGCATGTGTGCGCATGTAAGCCACTGTGAGCGTGTTTCTGCTGGTATACACGCTGCTCCCCCCTGAGGAAACAGAAAGGAAAAAGGAAGCAACAGAATTAGTAGGAAGCTACCAGGGAATATTGCTGGAGCTAGCAGGTGAAAACAATTAGAAGCAGGCAATTACACAGGCAGAATAGTAGCTCAGCCCAACACTTAAAAATCTGCAAACAGCAGTGCAAGATGTTTCTCTCAAGAGACACTGCAAGACAGGAGTAAGTTATTAGAAGTGAAAACTGAAAAGCTGAACTCAGAGCAGAAATGTTAGGGGCTGCCATAGCTGTCATAATGAGACATAGGCGACTTGCTGAGGGTGGTGACAATGCAGATGGTGCCAGACAACCCACAGTGAGGAGACGGAGAAGAGTGTACAGGCCCAGGGTCACCTACCACGGGTTACATGAGCTGGAGATAGTAGAGCGCTATAGAGTGGACAGAGACCTCCTGCAGCAAATAGTGGAGCTGTGCAGGCCAAGCCTCACACACAGAACCAACAGAATGGAACCCATCCCAGTGGAAACCAAGGTATGTGTTGGCCTAAGAATACTAGCAACAGGTACCTTCCAGTGACCAACTGGTGATATGATGGGGATATCACAGGCATCAGCCTCCAGCGTACTGCACCAGTTCCTGGATGCCATGTCAGCACATGTCGGTGATCATGTATATTTTCCCAATGCCCGTGAGGTATTGGCCAGCAATATCGTCTCTTCCAGCAAATAGTGGAATACCCTGAGGTAGTGGGTGCAATAGACTGCACGCACATATGCATCAAAGCACCAGCCGGTGAGCGGGGTAGGGCATACATTAACCGCAAGGGCTTCCCCTCCATCAACTGCCAGGTCGTGTGTGATGCCCAGGGCATAATAATGAATGTGTGTGCTGGCTGCCCTGGGATCTACCATGATTCCCACATCTGGCATTTGACTCAGCTGTACCAGACATTTGCCAATGGGGACATCCCGCACGGACACCTAGTGGGGGATGCAGGTTATGCACTGGAGCCGTGGCTGATGACACCCATCAGAAACGCACACACACCTGAACAGGAATGCCATAATGAGGCACACGCACAAACACGTAATGTAATAGAGCATGTGTTAGGGCTGCACAAGTCACGGTTCCGGTGTCTGGACACATCTGGTGGAGCCTTGCAGTACACACCAACTACATGTACCCAAATTGTCATGGTATGTGCTATGCTACATAATATGATCTTGCGAAAACAGCTGCAGCAGGACCAGCATAGGGCCGGGCCAAACAGCCCGCCACCATTGCCAAGGCCATCACAGGCAGGCGTGACTCGGAGGAGGAACAACCTGAGCCTGCCCCAGTAGGCAGAAGGAGGCATGCCCAGTATGCCCTGGCCTTGGCAAAGAGGCAATGCATAGCACATACACTGGCTCAGTAGGAACCCTGGGAATGATACCCCCTCTGACTCACTCAGATAATAACAGGGATGCCTAAAATGACATGACCTGCTCACAAACATGTACAGGGAGTATAATATGTGCATCCGACAGAGGCAGCCCTGCAGCACCACCTGAGGCATGAATGCCATGTGTTAAGTAATGTAACACCATGCACTATATGCACACCTGAGGACCCTGACTAACATCCTACCCTCACTAAGCATCATGCCACAATATGACAATGAGATGATCAAGTGCAATAATTGACTGAAGTATCGCAGTTAGTCAAAGGGGATCCAATGTGTGCCAGCCTGGGATGACATGCTGAGCATGACATGATGCTCCACCTGCTAGGACTGGCGTGCACCTATCAGTGCAGGCTGTATGGATACTGGCAAAGGCTGTTGTTACCCACAGCGTGCCCTGAATAGGTAAGGCTCAAAACACAAACCTACCTCCATAGGTATCAGAAGGGATAAGAATAAGATAAGAGATAATTCGAAACAGCAAGATGCATGCAGTCTAAACTCACCCAGTATGGAGAATGTTGATATCTGTGCTGTAACAGAAAACTGGGCAAGGCTCACAACAGCACCCTAACACAACCAGGTTACACCTCATACTGTGCTGTACAGCCTCAAAACATAGAACAAGCTACAAAAGGAGGGTGACTAGCAATAATTGTCAAGGATAACCACACCCCCATGTTGGTACCACAACAAGAAGCAGCGTGGACTAGCCATGGTCAAGTAACAGTGGCTAAAACTGCCCCCCAGTTAATAGCCTGCTACAGATTACTGTCCCAACACCAGGAACTGCACCTGGCCTATGCTGGAATACATGAATATATCAAGTCCTCCAAACCACATTATATTGGGTGACTAAAAATACTCAGACATAGACTGGGAGCATTATACTAGCTCCAACACTGTAGGACAAAAGTTCATAGAATCCATAAACCAAAATGCCCAGGAACAACGTACCACTCCCACAAGAGGGCTAAGCATACTGGATGTGATAATCAGCAACATGGGTACTGGATGGCAAGACGAGAAGTGTATTGCTCACTGGTAAAACCAGACCATAGAGTAATCACACTGGATATACAAATCCTGACCACAGTCCCTGGCCAGAAAACCACAGTGGAAAACATGTGTAAAGCAATATTTGCACTCCTCCAAACTGATGTGGAATCCATTAAAGGTCCTGTGCAGGTGCAAAATATGGGCCACACCTCAGAACCTGTAATACAGCCATTCCATGAACACTGCCAGGAATGCTTGGATTATGCAATCCTAAATTAAAACAAGACACAATGCCATACACAGGCATCTGGCATGGTGGACACCAGCCATAACCAAACCATGCAAGAGAATGAGGAAGCTACTACATGACAGAGCAAACATAAACAATGAAGTAATCACTGATCAGTAGTATGGCAATAAAATATGTCCACACATACAATCCACTAAGGCCAGCCACAACAAGTTGAATCTGTGAATCTTGAGGCAATGTTACACCTGCCCCAAGTACACAGACAACCCCCAAGAAATACAAATATATGTGAGAGATGCAACCATCTATCCAAACTGGAGGCTGAGCTCCCTCAACTCAGTACTCCCAAAACTAGTCAGGAGGAGAAGGTAACCACACACACCACAAACACAGTCCCACATAGACCTATCACAACTGCAAACCAAAGACATAAACACAGAAAAACATTCCCGGAGGCACAAATTACAAACACAGCACACCAACAGAGGCCTCTAAAGCAGACACCCAATCAAACAACTTCCAAACATAGCACATGCAGCACATAGTACACAAAGCTGGTGTGCCAAACAGTCACAGGCCAGAAGGAGAAACAACATGCCTGATACAGTTGTAATAGGTGACTCCATAGCGAGACACACTGCTGTCCCGCACACCAGACTGAACAAGGGAAAGGGTACAGTAAGCTGTCTGTAGGCTGCCACAATACGCCACATAACACAAGTATGCAGGTCACCCCAAAGCAAGTAGAAATATGATGCAGTCATAGTCCATGCTGGTGTGAATGACCTGAGATGTACCTCCCTAGACTACATGAAAAGAGACATAGATGAGCTCTCTGATTATGCAGTCCAGGCCGGTATGACACTCACTGTTTGCAGCATCCTACCCTTACCAAGAATAATGCCACAGTACAAACACGGAATGATCAGTTATAGCAAGTGGCACACTTACTGGTGTCATTCCAAGGGGATCCAATGTCTGTCTGCTTGGGATGTCATGCTTGACAAGCCACGCAGATGTTCCTGCACCTGTTACCCCTGGGCATCTGGATATTGGATAAGGCTTTTGCCACCTCCATTGAGACTTTCGTAGGCAAGGCTGAAAAGACTAACCCACCACCCTAGAAAACATAAGTGGAAAGAAACATAAGGGTAATGCTGACCAATGCCAGATGTGTAAACCCCAATATGCATGCTCCCGAGGCCATCCCCAGTATGGAGAACATCGATGTCTGTGCAGTGACAGAAACCTGCTGCAAGCCTCCTGACAGCACACCAGCACTACCAGGTTATACCACATATCATGTGTCATGGCCCCAAAACCTGGAACAAAACATAAAAGGAGGGTGAGTATCCATATTCAGCGCAGACACCCATACGTCCAGGTAACTGACAATGCACAAGGCATTGGAGTCCACCCATGTGCAACTAACTGTAGGCAAGACTGCTGTACAGTCTGTAGCATGCTACAGACCACACTCTCACACACAGGAACCCCAGCCAGCCATCCTGAAGACACTGGACAGTATGAATGTCCCACCAAATACCAAACAAGGTACCACAAATTACCACATAGGTGGTAAACCATTATGTATGGAAGGAGTAATCAGGGACCTAGGGACACAAGTGGACAGTAACTTGTTATGTGACACTCACATTGCCAATGTGGCTAGGAAGACTGTCTACATTGGACACCGTATCATGAAAGGATTCACATCTACATCAACAGAGGTCATTGTGCCCCTATACTGTTCTCTTATCACACCCATAATCTAGTACAATGCCTCATATGGGATGTACCTTACCTGACACCTGCAGCAGTTAGAAAGACCTCAAAGGTACCTCACCAAGAGGATAAAGGGTCTCAAATATATGTCATATGCTGCCTGGCTGTAGACACTCCAGCTGAATGCAGTCACATACTGCCTACACAGAGGCATTGCATGCCTGTTGTACAAGGCCATGCCCAACACAGGAGTAATGGACATGCTCCACCCCAGAAAACTCAAAGCCATCGGAGCTGTGAGAGTGAGAGATGTCAACCTCAACAAATAATGAAATAGGATGCGCTGGAGGGACAGATACACCCTGGACCAGAATCCCACTCCATGTTAGGCAGAGACCCTCACTGACACTCTTCAACAGGAATCTTGCCAAGTGGATGGATGATTGTAGAGTTACACTGGGGGTCTTCACTGTGTCATGTCCAAACAGAGGCACAGCAAATCAAATCATAAAAGGCCATAATATTCACATAGCAAGGGGTGGCGAAAGCCACACACACTCTGGCTAGGCTAACAAATGCCCTAGGGTGGATAGCCTAGTATGAACCTATGAACCAATGAAGATACAAATTGTACAGGACACTAAGGATAATCCCAAGGCTTTCACAACTGATGGTAGGAACCATGTTGGGAATTCACAGATATGCTCTGAATCACACAAATATCACAAACAACATACCAAACACACACACATATTGCCAACATACATCCTGACAGGTGCAGTGCAAACCCCCCCCCACAGAATGCAAAATATCTATCCCAGCAGACTGCTGGTCCCCTGACATTGCAGATGCTGAGGTAACAGCCAGCATCTACAAAGAAAAACACACAGCAGCAATGGTATGAGATGGTGTCTTGGGCTGAGTCCAACATGGACTCCAAGACGAATGGAATGCCAAATCACACTACTGCTCAATGTCAGCCTTACCACAGGATATGTACCCAATGAGCAGTGTACAACAACAGTGGTCCTTCTCAACAAAGGTGTTGCCTGAATGGATACTGAAAACTACCACCCCAGAATCCTGAGAAGCTCGGTCTGCACAGCTATGGAAAGGATCAGCATGTACCACAGACATAAAGATATTGGGGACCTACTGACACCAGACCCTACCCAGTGTGGCTTTCTTAAGTGCAGATTTTGCCCCTAAACATGTTTGACTCAATTGAAACAGTCATTAAGGTCATTGATGAGGGCAATGTGGTCCACACAGCATAGCTGGACCTTGCAAAGGCTTCTATACAATACCCTACGTGTTCATTATAGATAAGCTCACCAGCTTAAATATAAACCCCTATGTCAGTAGAGGGGTTGCAAACCAGACCAAGGACAGAACAGACATGGTCAGACATGCTGCAGCCATGTCAGACTACAAACCAGATATAACTGGCATCCCACAAGGCTTGGTCCTGGGATCTCCCTCGTCTGGTATATATGTCCCATAGGTACAGGCCAGCATGGAAGGACTGTGTCTGAACATGTTTGCAGAGGACTACAAACTGCTCACCATATATGATCCACCAGCTGACACAAGCATCCCACAAAAGGGCCACATAGAAACAGACAACTGGTGCCATAGCCATGTCAGCAAGCTAATTGCAGAAAAGTGTATAGTCAACTCCCATGGATATACAGTAAGTGCCCACCAATTACCACATAGGTGTTAAACCATTACGTACTTAACATGTAATGAGAGACCTGGGGACACAAGGTGATAGATATCCTGCATTGGACAAACATGTGCTGTAGTGTTTACAGAAACATACCATATACCCACCTAATCATGAAGGTTGTCAGATCTAGATAAGGGAGGTCATTGTGGCTCTGCAGTCATCCTTCATCAGCGTTACAATTGACTACAATAGCCCCTGTGGGATGTACCTCAGCAGACACCTCCATCAACCGTAAAGTCCCCAACAGTACCTCACCAGGAGTATCAAAGAGCTTGCACAGATGCCATGTGTTGCCTGATTAAACAAACTGCAGCTACACACACTGCCATACTGCCCACCCAGAGGCAAGCTGTGCCTGATGTATAAAGCCATGTCCAAGCTGGTATCAATAAACATGCTGCACCTTGTACAATCTGAATGGCAGTGAGCTATGCACATGAGAGACCTGAACCCCAGCACTGACTTACATAGGACAAGCTGTACTGCATGATCCATAACACAGAAGCCACCCCCACCCATGAGTAAACTCCCAGTACAGGCTACCCATAGAGTCACTTATCGATTTTCCTCAAGAGGAATCTTGATGAGTGGATGGGAGATGGTAGCTTTATCCTGGGTATCACTGTCATGTCACAGGTAGACAGAGGTACAGTATACTAACCATGACATATGTCATGGCAAACTCCACTTACAATGTGTGTCAAAGGACAAACACACTCTCCGACTAGCATTAGAAATGGACTAGGGCACATCGCTAGTGTTTGCAAATGTACACCTATGTTGTGGAATACACTGCCAATGTTGGACAAGCCTGGTTTAAGTAGTTCATATCTGAACATAATGCAACATGGTCAGATGTGCACAACTGGCCCCTAACCAGGCTGTTGTGCTCACTATGGAAATGTAAAGCAGTGATAGGACTAAAGCCCAGGATACTGTCCACCACAGTCAAAGTACTGAACCAGTACACTATACAGTACTACAGTGTTAGGTCAGTGTGAAAGGATGTTGACAACTGTATGCAAAGTGTCCCATGCAAACCCTGCAGGCACAGTATAATCCTGTTGTGTTCACACACAAAGCAGTTGTACAGTAACTACACAACATGACACACAACACACAACCATAAGCGGAGATATTTGTTGAAGTTCACACTCATCCACAAATGTGGTGGGCTGCAGAGTTCGACATATGGAATGCTCACACTGGGCATGCTCACACACTTTGATAAATGAGACATATATCAGACAACATGCCATGGGAAGGCTGAACTGGGCATGCTCACACACTTAGGCCAAATCTCAGTTTAGCAGTTGGCCACACATATCTTGTATTTTTACGTGTTATTCCAGGAACCAACCACATTACAGCAATCTGCCCAGTGCACACAGTTAAATGACTACAGAGACATACATGATATAGTGGATCCCTCCCATATGCAAACATCTTCCACAGATACACAAGTTGTTCATACAAACAGGGAATGCTATGGCAATAAAGACATGCAAACAGTCTATCAGCAACAAATAATGTGCATTTGACAATTAAACATATGGGTGTAGAGGTCAACACTAGGCTGTTTGCCCTAGGGAATGACAGCTTAGCCAGAGTGTGCTTGTGTCTGCCTCCCCACAGGATGCACATTCCCCTTTCTAAACACCAATGATGTCAGCACCCTATAAGTACAGCAGGAGAAAAGAAACTACGCAGTAATGCGAATAGCGCGCTCCGCTAATGCGTCCGTCTCAAGTGTCATAACATAGTTAGATAGGGGTTTGAATCCTGCAAATGCTCAGTGTGTGTGTGAGTAGGGTTGGTGTGTGTGCAAGTCTGTGGGAGAGAAATGTCCCTTTTGGCAACTGGGAAAACACACTACAGGATGCACATTCCCCTTTCTAAACACTGATGATGTCAGCACTCTATAAGTATAGCAGGAGAAGGGAAACCTCCCAGTAATGCGAATAACGCACTCCGCTAATGCGTCCGTCTCAAGTGTCATAACATAGTTAGGTAGGGATTTGAATCCTGCAAGTGTGTGTGTTTGAGGGGGGTTAGTGTGTGTGTGCAATTGTGTATGAGGGAAATGTCCCTTTTGGCAACTAGGAGAACAGACTACAGGATGCACATTCCCCTTTCTAAACACTGATGATGTCAGCACCCTGTAAGTACAACAAGAGAAGGAAAACCTCCCAGTAATGTGAATAGCGCACTCCGCTAATGCGTCTGTCTTAAGTGTCATAATATAGTTAGGTAGGGGTTTGAATCCTCCAAATAACAAGTGTGTGTGTTTGGCTAAGGGGGGTTAGTGTGTGTGAGAGGAATGTCCCTGTTGGCAACTCGGAGAACAGACTACAGGATGCACATTCCACTTTCTAAACACTGATGATGTCAGCACCCTATAAGTACAGCAGGAGAAGGACAACCTCCTAGTAATGCAAATAGCGTGCTCTGCTAATGCGTCCATCTCAAGTGTCATAACATAGTTAGGTAGGGGTTTGAATCCGGCAAGTGTGTGTGTTTGGCTGAGGGGGGTTAGTGTGTGTGAGGGAAATGTCCCTTTTGGCAACTAGGAAAACAGACTACAGAATGCACATTCCCCTTTCTAAACACTGATGATGTCAGCACCCTATAAGTACAGCAGGAGAAGGGAAACCTCTCAGTAATGCAAATAGCGCGCTCTGCTAATGCATCCGTCTCGAGTGTCATAACATAATTAGGTAGGGGTTTGAATCCTGTAAATGGCACGTGTGTGTGCTTGGCTGAGGGGGGTTAGTGTGTGTGAGGGAAACGACCCTTTTGGCAACTAGGAGAACAGACTACAGGATGCACATTCCCCTTTCTAAACACTGATGATGTCAGCACCCTATAAGTACAACAAGAGAAGGCAAACCTCCCAGTAATGTGAGTAGCGCGCTCTGCTAATGCATCTGTCTCAAGTGTCATAACATAGTTAGTTAGGGGTTTGAATCCAGCAAGTGTGTGTGTTTGGCTGAGGGAGTAGATTGTGTGTGAGGGAAATGTCCCTTTTGGCAACTAGGAGAACAGACTACAGGATGCACATTCCCCTTTCTAAACACTGATGATGTCAGCACCCTACAAGTACAGCAGGAGAAGGTATGTGGCATGGACAATGACTGAGTCATATGTGTCCATGCCTCTGACTGACCTGTATGCTTGTGTTATGTGGTGGACCATAGTGCCCCACAGGCATATCACTGTGACCTTCACTTTGTCCAGCCTGGTGAGCGTGACCATACTGTACCGGACAATAAAGGTCGCTAACACAACTGTGGCAGGTGTGTTGTCTAGCCGTACAGGCTGTGACTGGCACACAGGATTTGTGTGCTATGTGTTATGTGTGATGTGTTCAGGCATAATGTATGACAGTGTGCAGGCTGCAGAGGTGTGTGCCGCTCAGGCAGGATGCTATTCTAAGGCTCCATGAATGGCCCAGTGTGTTCACATGCTTGTATTGCTGTCAGTGTAGGTCTACATCAGACTGGTATTGTAGTCACTGTAGTATTGCATGCCACCTGACAGGTTATGCCAGTACTGGGTTCAGAGTGCTTAGTCCCCAGTTTGGCTATGTGGTTCCATCTCATACATGTGTTGTACGTCCATGTGTAGGGGAGAGGGTTGACTGTGTACATGTGGCAGCTGTGACATTGCCACATGACCCACATATTCCATAACTGTAGCATAGAGGTGACTGACAACTGACTTTTGAACATGCTACCATAGTATTGTGATTGCCATGGTGATTAACATCACATAGGGCTATTGGGGAACAAGGTACATAGGTTCATAGGTTCATAGCGTCATACTAGGCAATCTGCCCTAGGGCATTTAAGAACCTAGCCAGAATGTGTTTGGCTGTCGCCATCCAATGTAAATATATCTTGCCATGCTCTTTTCCGAGGTTAGTATACTGTGCCTCTGTCTAACAGTGACACAGAAGTGATACCCGGGGTAAACCTACAATGTCCCATCCACTCATCAGGATTCCTCTTGAAGAGAGTCAATGAGGGACTCTTCCTAACCTGGACTGGGATTTTATTCCAGAGTGAAGTGAGCCTCTGGGTTATGAATCTGTCCCTCCAGCATGTCCTATTTATTTCAGTGCTGAGGCTCGGGTCTCTCAAGCGTGTATCCCGATGGGATTTGGATATTCTCAGGTGCAGCATGCCCATTAATTCCGGGTTCGACATGGTGTTATACATTAGGCACAGATCGCCTCTGAACAGGCGGTATGCCACTGAGTAGAGCTGGGGTTTATTTAACCGGTCAGCATATGGCATCTGTTTGAGCCCTTTGATCCTCTTGGTGAGGTACTTGTGGAGTCTTTCCAGTTGCTGCAGGTGTCTGGTAAGGTACATCCGACAGGGGATTGTACTCAATTATGGGCCTGATGAGGGATGAGTAAAGAGGCACGATGTCCTCCCTGATGTAGATGTGAATCCCTTCATGATGGGGTGGGCTATATACAATGTCTTTCTAACCACTTTGGCCACGTGGTTGTCAAATGAGAGATTGCTATCAACTTGGGTCCCCAGGTCCCTAATTACTTCTTCTGTACATAATGGAGTACCACCTATGTGGTACTTTGTGGCACTTTGTTTTTGCCAAAGGGATGACTATACACACTTTTGCATTCAGCTGGAGGCCATGGCTCTGGCACAAGTTGTCTGTTTCTATGATGCCTTTGGAAGATGCTTGTGTTGGCTGGAGAGTCGATTATGGCGGCCAGTTTGCAGTCATCTGCATATTTGGTCAGCCACAGTCCTTCCGTGTTGGCCTGTACCTCCGATAAATATATACCAAACAAGAGAGGTCCCAGGACTGAGCCTTGTGGGACACAACTTGTAACTGGTTTGGAGTCTGGCATGGCTCCAGCAATTCTAACCATGTGGGTTCTGTCCTTGAGCCAGTGTGCAATCCATCTAGTGACATAGGGGCTTATATTTAAGCTGGTGAGCTTCACAAGAATGCCCGAGTGGGGTATTGTTTTGAAGGCTTTTGTGAAGTCCAGGTAGGCTGTGTGAACCACCTTCCCCTCGTCAATGGCCTTGGTGACTGTTTCAAAGAAATCAACCAGGTTTGAGAGGCAGGATCTGCCCTTAACAAAGCCAAACTGGGTATGAACCTGTGTCTGTAGGTCCGCAATATCTATATTTATGTGGTCCATGATGATCCTTTCCATAGCTCTGCAGACCAAGCTAGTGTGGCTTATGGGGTGATAGTGTCCAGGATCCGTTGAGGCACCACCTTTCTGTAGAGGGACCACTGTTGCTGTACGCCACACTTTGGACACATATCCTGTAGTAAGGCTGGGATTGAACAGTAGGTTTATGTTTGGTAGTAGCACATCTTGGTGGTCATGTAGGACACAGCCCGGGACACTGTCTCGTCCCTTTGATGCAGTGTGTATTGCTTTGGAGAGGGCGGCTCTTACCTGAGCATCTGAGATGTCAGGGGGGCAGCACTCTGCTGGGATACATATTTGCCCTTTCAGTGTGGAGGGTGAGAAGTTTGCACTGAACCTGTCAGCTAGAATGTTGGGAATGTCTGTGGGTTTGGTGTTTCTATTGACATTTTGGACTACCTCTGAGCATATCTGGGAATTACCACCCGGGTTCCTAACATAACTAAAGAAAGCCTTGTGATTATCCTTAGTGTCCTGTGCAATTTCTCTCGAAGCTGGCCTTAGACAATCTTATGAGTGCCTGTAGTTATTTGCTAATACTGATCAGTGATGCCTTCCCTATTTGTGAATTTGCTGTATCATTTAGTAGCTTCCTCCTTCTATTGTGTAGTTTGTTTATGGCTGGGGTCCACCAGACATGATGTCTGCCTTTGGAGGATTGGGTCTTGGTTTTATTCAGGATCACATGATCCATGCATTCCTGAAGGTGTCCATAGAATGCGTTTATAGAGGAATCTGCGGTCTGGTCTGTAGTTTCCACAGGCCCGGGGGCTTTGAAGGTTTCCACCTCAGTTTTGAGGAGTGTGAATTTGCTTTAGAGAAGTTGTTCACTGTGGTGTTCTGGGCAGGGGTGGGGTCGGGATGTGAATATCCAGTGAGATTAGTTTATGGTCCGATCTTACCAGTGAGGGATACACTTCTGGTCTGGAGCATAGAGTCCCCATGTTGGTGAGGATCATGTCCAGTATGTTTCCCCTTCTTGTGGGAGTGGTAACAAGTTGTTCCATAGCATTTGAGCTTATATATTCTAGGAATCTTTGGCCTAGGGTGTTGGAGCTAGAGTCATGCTCCCAGTCCATGTTTGGGTAGTTGACGTTGCCCAATATAATGGTGTTTGGAGAGACCTTCATATTTCCACTGTTCACAGGACGGCCGAGTGCAGTTCTTGGGTTTGGGAGGGTGGTCTGTAGCAGACTATAACCTGGAAAGCAGTTTCATCCATTGTTAGTTGCACATGGATAGTCTCTGATGCTTGGTGCTTTGCCACCAACCTGGAGGTGTGGGTGGTATCTTTGATGAATATCAATACTCCCCCTCCATTTGTGGTTCGTTCCAAGTTTTGGGGCTGAAAAGCATGGTATGAGGTTAAACCTATGGGTAGTGCTGGTGTGCTCTCAGTAGCCCTGAACCAGGCATCTGTTACTGCACAGATATCGATGTTCTCCATGCCAAGGAGAGTTTCGGGTGCATGCATCTTGAGGTTTAGACTTCTGGCGTTGGGTAGCATTACTCTTAGTTTCTTATCCCTTGTGATACCTATGAAGGTGGGTTTGTCATTTGAGCCTTGCCTAACATAGGCACTATGGGGGTAACAAGAGCCTTTGCCAATATCTGAAAGCCCAGGGGTGACAGGTGCAGGCCGTCCCTAGCGAAGCAGGTGGTTCAACAGAAGATGAATATGTGAAGGTGTAGTGCCTGTGATTAGTTAGCAGCAGCATATATGACTGCTCACGTGGACACATGCCAGGTAAGTCATATGCACTGTGTCACAGGCAACGTACATGTGAACAGGACAAACAGTGACATCCTGTCAAGTGAGACATGGACATACATATAGTAAGCTATGCAGATGGCACTAGGAGTCCACAGAAGCTCTATAACTATGCATTGTAGGTGTGATCAGTATTCCAGGGTAATTGCAAGCAAACATGCATGCAAACAAAGCTACAGTAAACAGGGCTGCATGTAGTCCATTGTACAACAAACAAGCTGTACCACTTCCAGTAGGTAACACTGCAAATATGCAGGCACTATGCACATGTACATGGAAATACACGGGTCAGATGGCTAGGGTCCAGTCTCAGCGCACACAAGTGTACAGACCATGTACTGTCAGGATGTACAATAACTGGATGGAAACCCATGTGCTCATACCTGCAGTAATACACATGTCAAATAACAAACACTGAGCCTTCACTCAGTGGTTCCATACTTAGTAGGATGTATGCTACCTGGCCTGCCACCACAGTATCCCTGACATATATGGGGACTCTACCTCCTGTGACAGTTAGTTTTGTGTGTTGGGGCTGTCTAGCATGGTATGAGATGTGAGCTTGCAGTGCTAGGGTGCTCCTGTGTGTCCTGTACCAGTCGTGTAGTACTGCACACATATCAACATCCTCAAACATCCGCATTGCAGAGTCCAGTGTGGGCAACATGCCACTTGCAGTTTACATGTCCATCATTGCATATTACTACATTCATTACCTTATCCCCTGTGCTACCTATGTATGTAGCCTTCTGTTGACATCCTTACCACCAGTATGCCAACATGTGCAGATGATACACTATGGTACTTACCATGGGTGTAGACAACAGTACATGACAATCACACCCTTACTGTATCAGGCATGCTGTGATATACCCACAATTAATTCAGCACACAGTACTGTTAACAACATGATACTATTACTACACATCTATGTGGTCACCCTGTGCATCAGCAACATGTTAACCTGTACCTGCACAGTTGTTACAGATTGCAGGAGGTGGCACAGTTTCATCATATGCACAGGGTGTGAACTTGGTATGCCTGAGTCAGCCACCGATACCACCGATTGACATGTATGTGTATGTGTGTTGGTGAGGGACAGCAGTAGAAGGTGGGGCAATGTTGATGCAGTGTGTGCGTGTATGCGGTAGCCCTAGGTGTTGTCAATTGGCATGTGAGTATGGATGCACACAGTTCCACCTCATGGCTGCCATATACTGGTGTTTGTGGACAGCCACAGACTGTACTTGCCAGGTCATACAGATCAGTGTCTCTGGCCACGGACACGGTACCTGTGCCTTGCAGGGGTGCTACGGACCGTATCCGGTACCAACCCAGACTGGGTACTGTCATCAGAAGCAGGTGTTCATTGACTGGACACAGATCCCTGTCGGGCCTGGCCAGAGCCACGTGCACGTGGTCTCCTGGGGCGGTCTGATGACAGCACAGACCCAGCATTGCTGGGGCTGCTGCTGGCACTACAGGGGTGGCCGCGGCCCTGTTGTCGTCCGCGACGACTGCCAGCTGCTGCTGTTGCTGGCATACGGCCACGTCGACGCCTCAACCATCCACCATCGCCCTGGCTCATGGACATGTAGTTGTGGAACCGGTCTAATATGTCCCCACAACGTCTGTCTATGACATTGGTGAAATCACGGATGGCAGCCGCAATGTCACGCATACTGTCAGTCATGGCTGTGTGACATGCTGTCAGCTCCCTCAGACCCTGTCTGGTGTACCGTTCCATAAGTGACTGTGCCTGCATGACAGCCCGAAACATAGCTGAGGTTGTAAGACCTCTGTGGGCATGTCTGACAGGGGCAGTACACCCACGGATGCTCCCACAAGAACCCCTGGACATCTGTCTGTGTGGTACCATCTCTGGGCCATGCCCATGGCTGCTGTGTGGGGAGGCATGTGCCACAGATACCACATTACCCTGGTCAATGCCCACTGTATGCTGTCCATCACCTAGGGACATTGGTGACAAAGGGTGTATTGGCAGGATAACTGTGCGCATTGATGGGGTCGACAGCTGTGTACTGTCAATCGGCTGACCAACGGCGGACCCTGGCATACCTTCCTGTGCCATTACACAGATGTCATCATTATCAGTACCCATGGCACCTGATTCAGGTTCCCTGCTACATGACACCAGAGCAGCACCAGAACCTGTGGGAGGGAAACAGGAAACACAGTTTACAATGTCTATGCATTGCCAGTGATGCACACATGCACACATGCACACATGCACACTTGCACACATGCGCACATGCACACATGCACACGTGCGCACATGCACAGGTGCACACATGCACACATGCACACATGCACACATGCACAGGTGCACACATGCGCACATGCACACATGCACACATGCACACATGTGCACATGCACAGGTGCACACATGCACACATGCACACATGCACACATGCACAGGTGTGCACATGCACACATGCGCACATGCACACATGCACACATGCACACATGCACAGGTGCGCACATGCGCACGTGCACACATGCACAGGTGCGCACATGCACAGGTGCTCACATGCACACATGCACACATGCACAGGTGCGCACATGCACAGGTGCGCACATGTACAGGTGCACACATGCACAGGTGCACACATGCACACATGCACACATGCACACAGTTTCACACAATTGTACAGTACTCAGTATGCGTGATATCAGCACACAGACACAGACACACCTACATGCATACAAAGAGCACTACTAAGTGAGCCTAATATTACTATTACTATCAAGACTATTACAGGAATTGTTAATACACACTCACCAGCATGGATAGGCTGCATTGCTGTTACACCGGAGGGACCTGCAGACGTGAAGAAACTAATGTCAGTGGGCACAACTGTGCCATTGTTACTGAGTATGATACAGGTCAGTAGTACAACAGTCGCCTTTCACAGGTCAGCTGCTAATATTGAGGATATCACACTTGCACATTAAATACTATGGTGACAGCTACAAACCAAGGACACACCTCACACATGCATTAACTACCAGTGTACACAACAGTCAACTATACATATGGCATATTACCTGCACGTTCACTGTCTTGCTGCTGCGTGGCTCCAGCCTCCATCATAATGCATGTCTGCTGCTGTTGTTGTTGCTGGCGGACTGGAGCCACTACACTTATGAGTAGTCCCTCCAGTCACCTGTGGCGACCTGTTGCCTGTGGATATCCGACGCACGCTGACGGACATTTCTGATTAAACCACTGCAGTGATGTCGTACCTGCTCATATGTCCTATTATGCGTGCCTATGTCATTTACCCGACGGACCAGGTCTTGCCACAGTGTAGCCCTCTCCTGCTGATTCTGGCTGGTGCGGGAAAAGAGTATTGCATAATCCCACGCCAGGCTCTCGTGTATCTCCTCATCCTCAGCTGTGGAGTAAGTGGGATTCCGCGGGTGAGCCATGTACCTGAAAAAGAAAATAACCTGATATCAGCAATATATGTCAGCGGAATTTGGCACACATACTACACATGCTACTCGACTGTTATGATACAACATATCTCACATATATAGCATCTGTCTGTCTATTGGTGGATACACATGTAAATGGCCAGGTATCAGTGCTCAGCCAGCAACTGTGCAACAGTACCTGGCACACTCCATATGACATACTACCAAACCCCAGCAGTCAGAACACTGATTCAGGTCAAGAGCACCTCCTCACTCTGGGGGTTTGTATCTAGGTACTGTATAGCCTACATCATCAACTACTGTGAGCTGACCACACACTTAATTGCCCTGGATATACATATCCCACCTCCACCACCAGCACAAATGACTATAGTGAATAACATTACAGATGCAAACTTTACACTTTGTAACAGTAACATGGTATCCTTTCAGCCCACTGGGCCAGTGGCAGATACAACCCACAATGCTGACCCCTACACAATTGCTTTCTACAGACATCTCAGAGAATGCATGGATCATGCAATCCCATATATGACCAAGACACTCTCCACAAAGGGACTGCATCCTGCCTGGTGGACCCCAGCCATAGACAGATTGTATTACAGAAGATGGAAGCTACTGCAAGACAGAGCATAATTCCATAAAGGGAGGCATGTCTGAGCAGCACTAGTAAGGATCTATTTTCCATCATACAAACATCCATGGGCAACTTTGAGAGGGAAATCAAGAGGGACACTACAGATAACCAGAAGGCCTTCTTCAGTTATGTTAGCAACCTGGTCAGAATCCATCCTCTATGCCCATAGTTAGTACACAACAACAAATATTTCACTGACACCACAGATATTGACAACATTGTGGCAGACAGGTTCAGTGCAGGTGTCACCCTGCCCTCTCCCCCAAAATATGACATAGTTATCACAGCTGACTGTAACCTCCCTGTCATCACAGATGTCCAGGTGAGAGCCGCCCTCAGGAAAGCAGAATACACAACATGACTGGGACCTGATGGTATCCCCAGTTGCATGCTACATAAACTCTGACAGGAGCTAAACACACATATAGAAGTGCTATGTAACACTAGCCTGACTACAGGATATGTACCTGTACACTGGCGCACAGCAGCAGTGGTTCCACTCCACGAAGGAGGCACCTCAACATACCAATACAACACAATACATTATATTGCAATACAATACTATACAATATGCTATTACCCCTGGGACTACAGCAGCATACTGTTCTGCTACCCTGACCATTGTGACACATGTGGTGTGATGGTACCTGCTGCTGTCACACAGTTACACAGGGTGACTCATATGGCATATTACCTATCTGACTAACATTCAACAGGGGTATGTGTGACATGTACTCATGGGGAGTCTTGCTTCTTAACACTGTGTGGTTTATTGCAGGGTATGTCTTATCTGTGGGTAGGAACGTTTACCTCCACATGTGCTCTCTATTGCAGCTGCATGGACGACACACAGCAGTCAATTAGGTTGTGGATGGTGTGAGGTGTTACTATGGTTGTTGGACATCTGTCATGGGTGTGACTTACGTATGTAAATCCGGGAGTGGTAACCTCTATGTGGGTAGTATATGTGTACTCTGTGGTGTTGTCAGTCACTGTGCATTGGTAATGTGTTTGAGTGCATTGTCACAGTGTTGTACATGTCACTGTGTCCTTCTCCATATCTGTAGCTGTCATGTGAGATCCATACCATGGCATCCATTATGTGGTGTGGAGGTGTACACCGACCTACATGTCCATAGCTGACACACCATGTCTGCTGACACATACCATGTGCAGGTATTCCAGGAATAGTGTGCCACTGTGAATATCATTGGGGCCACTATTGTACACATTTATGACCCTGTTCACCCTGACACATGCAGTGGTGGGCAGCCAATCACATATCTGGTGGTTACTGGTGTAGGTGATTTGAAATGTGGTATGGTACTCCGGTTTTGACACTGGTGTTCACTCCATGCCTTTGTCACCAGGCACCTGTTGCAATACATCTGTACACATGTGCCTCACTCAGAATTTATATACATCTCTCTCTCTCTCTATATATATATATATATATATATATATATATATATATATATATATATATGTATGTATATATATAGATATATCTATATGTATATATATATATATATATATATATATATATATATATATGTCTGTATACATATACACATATATATATATTGATGTACATATATTGCTGTAGATGTGGAGAGGGGGGGTACACAGAGGGGTGAGAGTGACAGAAGGGGTGGGACAGGGTGTGTTGAGGTCGTCATATACAGTCATACCTGTAGATAGTCAGATCAGTCTGTCTATGTATATGTATCTACATATATCTATATCTGTATGTGTGCATTACATATATATGTTTGTACATATTCTATCTATCTACATCTGTCTATGTATTCCTACATCTCTCTCTATGTATGTATACATATATGCATATCATATATATATATATATATATATATATATATACATACATACATATGTTGACATACATACGTATCCATATGATAGACAGGTATATCAACATGTTTGTCTACCATACTGTATACACACACTAACATACTGCTAAACATACATAACTGTGAAACCTACTTTGTACATTGCACTACAACCTACAGTCAACCTACATTGATATGTGCACATAGATGCTCTCAAATACAAGTGTATGTACAGCCTTCACTGATAGTTGCTGTATGTCCCCTGCCCTTTACACATCTTCATATACATATGGATACAGACCAATGACACATATGGAGGGTTCACAGTATGTAGACCTTTATAGTATTACTTTACATTACCTGTGTTTGTCACAGCTGCTTGTGTTGCCATCTGGTTTTCTGTCCTGCTGCTCCACTTCCCAGTTGTCAGCTTTCAGGTGGCTGTTGCTGAACAGTTTTGTTTGTGTCTGCTTAATTTCAATTTTCTCTGTCTCTGTCTCTGTCTGTCTGTCTCTCTCTCTCTCTGTCTGTCTGTCTGTCTCTCACGTCCTCCTCAGGGTGCAATGAAAGTATTGCATGTGTGCACTGGGAGTACAGCATACTTTTGTAGGTATCTGCATATGCCCATGTGATGGCCTCTGCACCAATTGTTAGCCAGCATTTGCTAATTGCATGCAGCCAGTTGTGTACTGATTGCAGTTCTCACTGTGATTTCAGAACAGTGCTATAAAAAGGTATGTGAGATAGGCGTAGCCCTTTCAGATTTTAAGGGCAGGGACCATGCTGGTATGCTGTGGACAATGTTCTGTGAGTGTAAAGGTTGGTATCTCTCTCATATTTCCAGCTGTGTTGTAGATTAACATTCCTCCATACATTTCTCCAGTTTCCTGTACTAACTGTGTATGTACACTGACACCTACAACTACTACTACTGTTAATGTGTGTGTGTGTGCTTTCCTTTCACTTTTGCTTGCACTTTGTTGCTAAGGCTTCAATATTTGCCATTTACAGTCACTACTTGTATGCCTGCTAGATGTCCTGACTGTAGTGTGCTGCTGTAGCTTTCCTATTTTCCATGTACATTCATACCTTGGAATGCTTGCTATATCTGCTAGGGTGTTACAGCATGCAGTGTGGTCTGGCCATGGTGTGGGCCTTGACATCTATTAGGGTATTTCAGTATGCTGCTGAGCAGGCCCCAGAGACTCTCAGGTTCATCTGTTATCTGCCTCATGGAATGGTAGATATCAGTGGGGTACACCCATTAAATTGTCTGGTATGCTGCAGTTGTGACTGTGGGTTAGCAAGAGCATATGTATTACTACACTTATTCTGCCATGCAAGTGGTGAATACTTTCAGGACTCCATAGTTACCATTGCATGTGTTGTTACACCTTTCTGCCTACTGTTTGTACATTTCACATGGAGTCTGTGGGGCATCCCTGTAAGTCATTCACTGTTGCTATGTCTAGGCTCTTAACTATTCAAATATGGTGGTGTCAGAC
This sequence comes from Protopterus annectens, assembly GCF_019279795.1. Lineage (NCBI taxonomy): Eukaryota > Metazoa > Chordata > Ceratodontiformes > Protopteridae > Protopterus > Protopterus annectens. The sequence continues at coordinate 1,136,146,347 of NC_056741.1, read as the reverse complement.
CTCTCATGTGTACAAATATTTGCAGGTTGTCCACATTTCTGCCTCATATTTTGGTCAATATCTCATGCACAGCTTTTTCTGGCAAATCACTCTGGGCTCAAGTCAGAATATAGTGACAAACATTCAAGTTTCAGACTTCATACCCTTCCAAACATCCCACAAAATGCAGACCCTGTTACTCTCTGAACTGTCTGTGTTTGTTGTAACATTATTTGTAATGTGTCCCTGGTTTTGGGCCTTTGCTCCTCGTATTTTATTACTTGGTCCGGATGTGTTCCTGTAAGAGGTTGTGGGGTATGGGCAGTGATTATCCTGCTGTGAGTATGTGTGTGGCTTGCAAGTTGCTATAGTGACATTATTACCTACTAGCTACCAACTAGCATGGCTGTTTCTGTTCACACACTACTATTATGGAAATCCACTAGTTTTGACAGTAATTCTAAATGACATGCTTTGTGTACTACAAATCCTATATTCCCTTTACATTCATTCCTACTATTGCATGATATATTTATTTTAGCACAATGTTCTTGTATAAGAGTCATGGCTTAGTGGTAAGTCATGCAGACTACTGTTTCCAAGGTCCTGGGTTCAGGACTACCAGTGGGATTTTATTTTGCTTATGAACTGACTACAGGACCTGTCAATCAAAGTGACTAAGGCACTTTTAAGCAGTTGTAACTGGGTTAGCGCTGGTTTCTTGAGCTCACGCATGCGCACTGGCGTTAGCTCTGCACACAAGCGCACACCCGCTACAACCGCTTAAACGTGCTTACTCTTCTTGCACACCGTGCTATTTTCTTTGAAAGAAATGAAAATGGGGAGACAGGAAAGTGGTGAAAAAGGGGTCACAAAGAGGGTAAGACAGTAGGGAAACAAGCTTGGGTTTTGCAGGAGGTGTAAGGACAACAGTAATACTTGTTGTACAGCTAATTGTAATTGATAGTTTCCATGTCTGGTAGACATATGTGCGGAATGGGCAGCTATTTATGGGGCATAATTTTTTTGTGGGTACAGAGTGCCCTTTTTTTTTTTTTTCAGGTGAGAGTGGTATGTCAGGTGAAGGAAGTCGGTACAGCTGGGGAGGTAGGTTGGATAGGTAAACAGACAAGACAAACAAGACGCATACAGGGGCGGGGTATGACACGTGTGGGGGGGTTACACAATTGATGGGGATGGAGGTTTGGATATCCAGAGCCCATGAGCCCACAGATGGCAACAGTGGAACTGATATCCCCACCCATAGGCAGTTGCCACTGTTCCTTCACTGCCCAGGACAGGGCTGTGCTGGGGGCTGTGTAGGCCAGGCAACACCTTCTGCAGCTATACTTTTCAGCCTGCTGCAGGTTGTGTACTATTTTCTTACAGGTGGGGCATTTTTATTTCAGAATTTATGTCAGACATTTTCATTTTTCTGTTTGGCTTACAGGCTGAAACACACTTTTGTAATCAAGCAATACTTGCAGACACTTTCACACTGTTACTTGCACATTTTATTCCTTAGTGACTACACTGCACTCTTTTGCTGACTGTCATACTTTTATATTTCTTTACAGTTACTGGTAGTGGATTACTGACCTCCCTGGTGGCGCAACCGCACCAGCCTATCGCCATAGGCTCTGCGGTACGCAGAACGGACACCTGCAGCTGTAATATAAATGAAGTAATATTGGAATACACATCTCCATAATATCAGCTAGTTTAATTTCTTACATACATAATTAAATGTAACTTACTCAGTAGTGGGGCGTTGGGCATTTGCCGGGCCTCCTGGATCCAAAGGTTCAGTTGGTCCTGCTTGCGTCTCTTCAGGTCTGCATGGTGGTGACAGACCTGCTCACCAGTCCTTGGAATCCCTGTGGCACTGGTGAGATCATGAGCCAACCGGTCCCACGCCTCAGCCCTGTATGCTCCCCAGAGGACCTGGCCCTGCATGAGCTGGGCCTGATGATTGTGGACTAGGAGCCAGACCATGTACCTGGACTCCTCAACGCCCCACCTCTGTGCTCGAAAGCAACTACCCTCTCCTACTCCTGTCATTCTGGCTGCAGTTCAGTTCTACAATCGTTCATGCTGTGTATTCCCGCCTATGGGGCTTATATAGTCCGTTTTTCCCACACATATCTGTGATTGGCCATTTTGGAATTGTATCAACTTCAGTAAACCTGCATTGTCATGCTCCAGTTTGTATTCATTCCTATATATTAGCTATTATTGCATTTATAGGTACTGCTGTCATGGCTTAGTGGTTTAGTACCTTGACTATGGTGTATAGTATCCTGGGTTTGAACCTGGCCACTACTTTTTATTTTTATGACTGTCTAGACAAGCTGAGGGGTGTGTCTGTGTAAAGGCAGTTTTGATACGCTTGCTCAACGTTGCCCGTCGGTTAGCTTGTTTGCTTGCGCAGCTCCGCGCAAATGGGGTACGCTGGTTTAAGCCTCATTTGGCTATCAGCATGCATATTACGCTCAGCTCAGTTAGGGGCACATAGATTTAGCGTGTTAAACCACTGCTCAGCTACGGGCACTCATTTTGCACCAGTTAAACCACTGCTCACGTACGGGCAGATGCACTCACCTTGTTAAACTGTAGCTCAGCTATGGGCACATCTGGCATTTTTTATTCTTTTGTTACCTCACATTTCTTCAATATAAATGGGTTATTTCATTACATTTTACATAAAATGTGGTTTTATGTGTACATATTTGTCAGGGACTTGTTTCGTGCTTATTTTGCTAAAAATAAAAATTGGTGCTGTGGGGGCTCGAACCATAAATGCCTGTTCTTCAGCCATCATCTCTACCGCTACGCTATTGCTTTTTGGCTTACTTTGCATATTTAGTTCTTATATGCTTTCCCACTGACTGCTAACTGTAGCTGCGTTGCAGCACGCCTCCAGCAAACGCACTCACGGTTAAACATTTTTACAATTTAAAAAAAATATATAACATGTTTATTTATATATTTTCTGTTCATAGTCTGTGGGGGCATGTGTTGTGTTGTGTTTATTCACATTTCCGTGGACTCTGTCATGGGTGTTTACTTTGGGCACTTTTACTGTTCTGGGGGCGTGTCCGCTTACAGGGCTCGGCCTACGTACATGCCCCTTACTGTCTTACACGGACCGTGTTAGCCTTAGATGTGATTCAGCATGCTCTCATGAATATGCAAAGCATGCTGACATCACTCCGTTTAACTGCAGCCTCCGTGTAAGAGTTATAACTCTTACACGGAGGCTTCGTGAATCCTGCCCAATGACTTCATAATTTCTGATTTAAACTCAAAGCTGGATCTACCCATATACTGAGATCCTTCAATTAATCTACAGTTTCAGTCACTGTTTGCTGTATTAAATATTTATCTTTCAGTTTATGTCTCCCAAATCTCATATGCTTATTTTTTAATGTATTTATCAGCATATTATTCTCCTGTGCCTAAATGATCAATTGAGTCAAGTTCTTTTGCAGGTGTGCCCAATCTGTAACACATGTAATCAGTTTACCCAATTTCAGATAATCTAAATACAGACTGTAGAACACCTCAGATGAAAAAGATATGGCTGAAAGATACAATATAAACAAGTAAGGGCCTAGGACAGAGCCCTGTGGGACACCCTAACAGTAGCCAAGAATTTCACCTCTCTAGTTGCTGTATGATACTTGGCATGTTCTTTTTTGTTAGCCATGCAGTTATCCATCTTATCAAGAGGAAATCAATACACAGTTGTTGTAATTTATTGATTAGTGTTTTGTGTATGACCCTGTCAAATGCTGCAGTTAAATCTATATAAATTGTTCACAACATACCTTTTCATTTATAGCTATTATATTGTTAAAACATCATGCTACAGGTGGCAATAGATCTATTTTCAAAATATGCATGCTGATGTATGGTTTCAAGTCACAACCTTTCCATTTCTGACAATAACTTATCCAATATTACCTTCTCCATTATTTTCCACAACATGAAAGTAGACTTAATGCTCTATATAAATTTGGATTTGTCATGTTTTAAAGACAGATTTTATAAGCACATGTCTCCAGTCTTGAGGAATCTCCCCATATTTATATGTCATAGTAAATAATAGATAAAGTGGTACTATAAATTCTTGATAAAGTGTTCTCAGATCATTATTACTTATTCTGTCTCTTCCCAGTGCTTTGTTTGGATCCATTTTGCATAGTTCTTTTTCAATATAGTCTATTTTGATTGCAGTATCAGAGGCTACCTGGATATCATTAGAACAACTTATCACCCACTTTGTGGAGCCAAACTGTATTGCATACAATTTTGTAAATATATCTATAATCTGTTGTGTCTGAGAATAAATTTTAGAATCTTCATATAGTTTATTCATTTCTAAGTCTTTACTCATTTCAAATCTTATGTATCTATAAAATGGTTTCCTCTTATACTCAATATCTTTATATACATATTTTTCATATTTTTCTTGATCTTGTCTCGCATTACACTTAATTGGTTTGTCCAGGTTGTTTATTTCAGTTTTTCAAAGTTGCAGTTCAAACTTTTTCTATTTCTTATATTTTTTGTCTCTTACCTTAATCAGGTATTTTATTCTTATAGAAATATATCCCCTCTGACATTATATGCCTAGATCCTGATGTTAAACATGTTTTTGAGTTTTTTGCATGCAAGCATTTTCTTTCAAAACTTTCCACATGCCTTCTGCAGTTTTTCCACTGAACACATCACTCCAGTTAGTTTTACATAGTGAATGTTTTGCTTCCATATAATCTGTAATTATTCTTCTGTGTGCTGGTTTGATTTCAGTTTGGCAGAATTATCTCACAATAAATTAATATAACCCAATGATCGCTGCATATCAACAGTGGTAAAACTTGACATGAAGTAACGGTAATTTCTTTAGGAACACAAACTATGTCTAGTATGTTTTTTCCATGGTAGGTTTTTTATAACCTGAAGCAATTCCTGTTTATGAACATGTGTTGTGAATAATTTCATTATTAATGTTGTTGAATCAATAGTATTCCTGTCTGTTTCTGGTAAATTTAAGTCCCTAGCCACTATTATTCTCTCCTGTGTTTCATGCAAGAAATGTATGAATTCCTCCAGGCCATCAGCACTTGATTTTGGTGGTCTATTCACCCTAACAATTGTTATATGTTCCAGGGATGTCTTCATTGTCACAGTTACACAGTTTATAGTATTAGTGTTATCACTGAACATGTGAGAATCACAGGTCTCATAACTATCTTTAATCCCTATCATGATACTTCCAACTGATGTTTTGTTATAATGTCTGTTACAGTAAAAACATTTATACCCTAACAGAAGTAGTTTCCAGTCATTGTTCTTTAACCATGTTTCAGAAGCAATAACATCAGTCTTGTGGGAATGTAGCAAATTTTCCATTGATAAAATGCTATTATTAATGCTCCTAGCATTAGCAACCAATTAGAGATGCATCAAATATTGCTATCTGTGAAGTGTTAAATTTTCAACTTGTCAAAAATCCTGCCTTGTGTTTCTCAAATATTGCAAAATATCTGCTGCAAAAATACTCTTCCCTGATCTTGACAAATGCACACCATCCTATCTGAACACATATGTGCCTAAAATGAGACTTGGATGCTCTTCACATTTTTATTTTGTAAACCGGGGCATTTTTTCATGTAGGTATTTACCCTGAAAATCTTTTCATTCACACTGACCTGACTCTCCTTTCTATATGTGACTTGTGAAAAATGTCTTAATACCAGTACAAGCTATACTATTTAGAGGGCAGTAAGTTTCCTATTAACAGGCAGAGAGTACTTGTGATGATATACTTTTGTGTACAAACACAAATGTATATGCTTGAATAAAGAAATATATGTAAGTATGCATATATATATATATATATATATATATATATAGTTATATATATATATATGTATACATATATATATATATATATATAAATATATATATATATGTATGCACATAAATATATATACATATATAAATATATATATATATATATATATATATATATATATATATATATATGTCGTTTTTTATATATATATGTATATATGTGTGTGTGTGTGTGTGTGTGTGTATTTATCTCTCTCTCTCTCTCTCTATATATATATATATATATATATATATATATATATATATTAAACACTTTGTCTCAAAGTTCACTGAAACTTATAAAAAACACAAACCTTGCGGAAATGAAGGAAAGGGAAAGCAGCAGGTACTTGTTTCACAATGAAAAATAAGCTATATATCTCCAGCAGTATTCAGCAAAATAATGATTTAATTCCAGGACTGAAATATTCACAATCTTCCAGCAAAAATCAATTAGAAACAGTAGTGAAATATCCACATAACAGCAAAACAAGGTACTTAAGTGCTATTGTTCCTTCACTATTACATTGCAAAGTTGAACTTCATCAGAAATATGCAAAGTCAATTTTTGCTGGAAGATTCTGAATATTTCACTGCTGGAATTAAAATTTATATCAATTATTTTTTGTTGTGAAACAAGTACCTGCTGCTTTCCTTCATTTCCACAAGGTTTGTGTTTTTATATATATGTATATGTATATATATATATATATATATATATATATATATATATATATATATATATATATGTGTGTGTGTGTGTGTGTGTGTAAAATACAGATATACATCTGCAAGAGTATATTTACTATTATTTTTCATGTATATAATTTTATGAATTTATACACAAACAAAACATATTTGCATTTCCTCATAATTTCATGTAGAGTAGGCATTATTTACTACTTGTACTATATGCAGTAAAGAAAGGATTTTGTTTATATAGGCCTGAATATATTTATTAGTATGATAATTGTACAAGGCAGTCATTTCTTCCACAGTATTAGCTGCACATACAAGATGGCTGAATTCAGTCAGACACCACACCCTAGCCAGAGTTCAGGTTGTTGTTGTTTGTGGTGGGGTTAAAGTATCAAGTGAATAACAAGCATATAGTTTAATAATAGATGACCAGTTGTATTACTTCTGAAGGCATTTCTATACAATCCTCATATATGCTTACACTTATTAATTGGCAAGATATTAAAAGCACAGATTGCCATGAGCAATATGTACTGTAGCCATTTTAATAAAAGTTGATGTTTTAATAAAAGCTGATCTTGAAGGATGTTAAAACTTCCTTTCAGTGCTTACTTTTTTATGTGTGCACAGATTCTGCCTTTGACAGTAAGGTAAAACTGTGTTGCCCGAGAAAATTCACAGGATATTAATTAAAAGTGTAATGTAAGAATACAAAACATAGTAAAAAGTAAAACCAATGCTGAAAGTATATCGTAATATTCCGTAGAACACCTCTCAAACAGACAGGCTGTACGCACATATAAAAGTGTAACAATATGAAAGAAGATGGACTCCTAATATTTCAGATTGCATTAAAGGAAATACTAGCAAAGATAGAGTAAGTGTAATGTCTGTATGACAATCTATGCTTTTCTGTTTCCATCCTTAATAAAGGAAAGTATATTTCAAAATTGAAAATAAATGTTTAAAGAAATACAAAACATATACTAAGAAAGTACAACAATAACTGTAATGACTTACAGAGTAGTACTAGTAATCATGTCAGATATATTAAGGAAAAAATCTGATAGAGGCAAACAACCAAGCTGTTATGTGTTCTCTACAAAGCTTATGGGGAGATGCAGTACAACTCAGCCCAGCAAAACAGGAGATTGGCAAGGCTGACTGAGGATGCTCATAAGAAGGAATGAAAAAAGTATTTTCATTTAAAAAAGAAATGTGAAGTAATAAATTCTGTTTTCTGTCTTTAACTGGTTTTGTTACTACAACTACAAGACTATTTATACAAAAACATACTAGAAGGACCAACGTGCTTTCAGTACAGTATTGAAACTAAATCTTTATCAGGCAGCAAATTAAACAGTTTACCATTTATTTTAAACCAGCATATCTCATCAGTGTCAGTAGACTGCAAATGTAAACCCACCATCACTTGACAGCAGTATAATGATCGTTTTCATGTATCCATAAGCATTTCCTGGACATTTTGTCTTACTTGAATAAAGATTTAATAAAAAATTCAATACTAATAAAGATTTGAATCATGAATAACATGTGTGAATTTACTGTCTGTATTTCTTCTTTGTCTCCTCCCCTTTTCTCTCTTTTTCTTATTTTAATTATGCATTTCTTCCTCCTTCTTTATTTTTCTCTCTGATTTCTGTTATTTTTTTTCTACAGGTCCAGAATCCTTCAGAGCAGCCCAGCTGTGTGCCTCCCACATTAGGGAATGTTCACCCTCTGCTTGTCTAAGGACATCCTCACAGTGTTGGGTCCATGGCACTGGTGCTGTAGGCATCCTTGCAAGCCTCACTGACTATGGGCTTCGGGACTTGGTTGAGGGTGTGTTGGAGTAGGTAGTGGACAGATGCTTTCAGCCAGTCCAGGATTCCTTTCAGTTGGTCCACTGCACCACGGCACCACCATAGGCCACTGCCCACTTAACACAAAGGTCCTCCACTGCAACAGCATCAGATGGTGGAAATGTTTGAGGTCCTGTGGATTGGAAGTTTTTTTGTAGGCTGGACTATACCTAATCACTCCCTCCTTCCCTTATTCTCTCTCCTAGACTGTTTTATCTACTTCCCATCCATACTACCCTCTTATATCAACAAAAAAAAATAGGGGTCTATCTCCTGATAAAAACAGTACACCTCCTCTTCCACCTCCTACAGCAGAATCTTCATGATGTTTTCCATCTGCATTCCCCTCTTTGTTATGTCTTCCCTTTTCCAATATTTCTTATCTCCTCTTTTC